>NC_085873.1:35378979-35381479 GCF_034702125.1 Engraulis encrasicolus | reverse complement strand
CTGATCGAGATGCACCTTGAGATCCACAGTCGCAATTGCAAGAAAATCTAAATTATTTGAAAGCCCGGTCACCTCTCGAGTGCATCGCATAGCCTAGTCAAAGCATTTCTTCTAATTTCACACATTGCACACTGCCCATGCTGAAGAGACAAACTGTCAAGGCAGCGCGATTTGCTCTTGAACACGCCCTCACCTCCACATCAGGTGCGCGTTTCCCTTCCGCAAGAAGAACTTAATAATGTCAAAGTGAGATGTAAAAAAAAAAAAGTTAAATCTACCCATCCTTGTTTAGGCTACATAAAACATGAGGAAGTTATTCAGATATGATTCGCCATTCCTCACCCTAAAATTGATTACAACGCAGGAAATTGCATATAAAAACAGATTTTTTTTTTCACAGCACCCCCTGGTCAAAACCAGTTCCTGCGTCCCTGGCTTCGCTACTGTGCTGAACATGTAAAACGTACTTTGTGAAAGGCGCTGCTTGTCGAGCAGGGAAATATTGAAGCTGCGGTGGGGAAACTCTCTCCACTGTAGTTTACAGTAGTAACAACTCGGACATTGGTATTGAAATGGAAGTTTTTATTATTATCATTATTATTAATAATAATATTTTTACTTAACACGTAAAAACAATAGTGAAGGCAATTTGTCTTGGTGACAGTGGAGTTAAAAGGCATCCCATGCAGCCGCAGAGGTAGATTCTAGCGGCTTCTCATAGGTATCCACTGATATCGATAGCACATAATAGTGCAGACAACCGCCCTTGATGTAGGCTACTCTGACTGTTCTCATGATGGTTGTTCATCTACCAATTTTACATATTATTATTTTTTTTACCTGTAGGGGGAGGGCCATGGGAAAACAAAATTGAAGTGGGGGGAGGGCCATGGGGAAAAAATTGAAGTGGGGGGGGGGCATGATTTTTTTTTTGACCGGACTTCCAGCGCACCAGCCCTCCCCCCCCGGTAAATAACGTACAGTCCCTAATATGTCACTGTATGCCAATCAAAACAAATCAAAATAATAATCATCATCACCACTCACTGACTGTGTGACACAGCGACTGTGTGGCAAACCAAAGTCTTTTTTGTCTTTTTTTTGTATGGCACAAACAAACCCCACAACCTTCCTTTCAGAGTGAACTGAACTAAACCGAACTGAACCGAACTGAACTGACCAGCTCCTCGTCCGGGTTGCGTAGCTGCCTCTGCTCCAGCATCCGATGGTACAGGCTGGTCCCGGCCGGCTCTTCCTCCTCCGACTTGGTCTGGTCGGACCTCAGCGAGGAGGCCTGGGCAGCCTCCAAACTCCTCCGCAGCCCCCCCTCGTCATCATCCATACCCAGCCCTCCATCCTCATCCCCAGACCTCCCCCTCGCCCCTCTCCACCTACTCCTCCTCGGCTTCATCCCCTGCGTCTCCTTCCTCATCCTTGGAGAGACTGTTGTTCTGCCCCCCGTGGAGCCGAGGCTCAGCATAGTGTTTACATAGAGGTCGCTTCCTGGAGACGTGATGCCTCCTCCATTGTCGCCTCCTTCGTGGTTGTCTCCTCCTCCTCCTCCTCCTCCTCCTCCTCTTTCTTCTCCTCCTTCTTCCAGAGGCAGTAAAGATGAAGCCCCCTCCCCGTTTCCTGAGCCCCACTGACTATGCCAGCTAAGCTCCATCCCGTTTGAAGACATTGTCTGTCTATGTTATATGGGTGTCTGATGTGACGTCTGCCAATCAAAACAGCTGATTGAGTTAACTGCACCACGTGCGGTTGCTTGAGTTGCAGACCTTGCTTTCAAATCAGCCCAAGCCACTGTGCTATACTGTATATATATCTATACCGTATATACCACTTACACAAGAGTGAAGTGGCTGCTTAAATATGTAGCATCAGTCCAAGCCACTTTCTTGCCTAAATGGTCAATGGCTCAGTACAATTTTCTGCAAAGACAATAAATTATCTAAATTATCTATCTGTCTATCTACATACAGAGCCTGTGCCATCTTCAAATGCTGGAGTCACTGTGAGCACATTAACAGGAGTGGAGTGTCTGCTTAATATGTAGTGCGGCCAGTGACAGGGCCGTTTCATGGTCTGTGGGGGCCCTAGGCAAAAAGGGACTTGGGGCCCCCTATGTCTATTCAAACTATTGGAGAGGGGCCATTGCACTTTTCAGTCACTGAATTTAGGGAGGTGCTGTCTGACACACTCACTTTACCTTTAAGAGTGTGGGTTTTCGAACATTCTATAAAAAGAATGTGTTCTATAAGAATGCAAGATTCTAAAATTCCAAATGGTATTGTATGGCGCCTATAGAACTTTCACTGCCCGAACATTTCCGTCACACTGGTGTGACGATACTGTTAAGTTGTCATTGTTGTCATTTGAATACATTGAAGTGCATAACCACCAGTCATTGCCAGGGGCCTCCTCCCCTTTCAGATGGGGGCCCCCGCCCCCCAAGGCAATTGCCTAGTTTGCTCACCTGGTTGTGACCTGGCCTGGGGCA
>NC_085873.1:35311479-35376479 GCF_034702125.1 Engraulis encrasicolus | reverse complement strand
GTGTGTGTGTGTGTGTGTGTGTGTGTGTGTGTGTGTGTGTGTGTGTGTGTGTGTGTGTGTGTGTGTGTGTGTGTGTGTGTGTGTGTGTGTGTGTGTGTGTGTGTGTGTGTGTGTACTTTATTGTCAAAAATCTGTGTAATAAGTGTTAGCACATAAGATTGCAATTGCCTTTGACCAGACTCCAATGAGCAATTTAACTGAACATATTCATAATGACATGCCAATACTCTCTCTCTCTTACTCTCTCTCTCTCTCTCTCTCTCTCTCTCACACACACACACACACACAGTCACGGTGCACCATATGGGGCCAGATCAGGGTAGGCCTATGGGTACTTTGGAGCGTTCACATATGCACAGGTTGGAAATGTTTCCGTATGAAGTAGAACTAGATGTGTGCCGGAAACCCAGTAGGCCTACAGTCTGTGTGATTGCATCCTATGGAGAGGAGAGATGTGTTTTTATCATGCAGTTAATGAATTGAGAAATTGGCCTTACATTGCCACCGTGTGGTGAGAAAGACAAGTCTTTGAGTAGGGAGGGGTGTTATTTGATGAAAATGTTCAGATTCAACTTTAGCCCAGATTTTCTTATGCTACCATGTCTAGGAATACATTGATGTAAAAATTTTAAAAATCATGCCCGAAAACCCCCCCCTACCCCAGAATTTACTTTTTAACCCCCAAAACGCCTGTTTTTGGGCTAATTCTCTATAGTTCCCAATGTTTTATGAGGTACAGAGTAAAAATATGTCCATGCTGGATCATCTAATGGCATTTCATGTGGCATGCCATGCTGGAGGTGTACTTTGAGCAAAAAAAAGTCAAATGTCAAGGTCATATTCAAGGTCAAAGGTCATCAATATGGTCTTAAATGCCTATTTTCTGCCATTTTTCCATGGTTCCCCATCTTTTATGGAGTGCAGAATAGAAATAAGTTCATGCTGGGCTATTGAATGGTATTTCATGTACCATGCCATACTTCAAGTGAGCAGCAAAATGTGTAGTGTCAGTCCTACTTAAGGTCAAAGGTCACGAAAATGGTTTAAAATGCCTATTTTTCATGTTTCAGTGTAGAAAGTTAGCTAAGGGCACTTAAATGGCTACTTATGTGGTATGCCAATATTTTACACAATGCAATATCTTATTTCCAGGTTATATTGAGGGTTAAAGTAATCAAAATTGCTTAAAAATCATGTGAACTGATCATGGAATATAGCCTCTTTGTACCGATGCGCCCACCTACATTCCATGATCAGTTCAGACCCAATCAGACTTTGCTGGAATGACTCAACAACATCATAATAACATTGATATGAGAGCCTTAGATGACTTGGTCATTACAATTTTGAGGACAATAAGGTTAAAACATGCGCTCTGCGCAAAGGGGTAAAAGCATTGTCTCTTTTATGTCACAATGATCAGAGTGGATCACTTTTGTATCATCAGCCTGTCCAGTTAGGAAGCAACACTGCGAGTCTATTTGACTACTGTTATGCAAATTTAACAAATAGTGGGTAGAAATGGTAAAGGTAATATAAACAAGCCCCAAAACAGAGTTATCCTGTAGGTGGTGGCACAGCCTATCTCTCCTTTTCCATCCTTTCTGGCTGTTTTTAGGTCACATGCATGTTTTCAATGTCCCACCCCTGGAGTTACCATGGGTTGGTGTCTATCACCCACTAAATTTGCTCAGCTGTTATTCATCCAAGATACCACATCAATGTGTGCTGTGGCAAGAAGCAGAGTGTCCAGAGCATGGACGAGATACCAAGAGACATGCCTTTACACCAGGGGACGTATAGGAGACTAGAACGGTTTTAAAACTTAGAAGCGGGATCACCATCTCCCTCCTTGGGACAGGTGGCACAGGAAAAGCACTGCTAGAGCCCTGAAAAATTAGGTTTGCAGGGTACTGATGTGCATGTTTCTGCTCAACTGGTCAGAAAGTCTTCATGAAGTCTGTTTGAGGGCCTGGTATCCACAAGTGAAGCCTATGCTTACAAAGAGGCAAAGAGCAATTTGCATGAACCAAAAAACATCAAGAAAGGCACATTCACCATTGGTAACATTGATGCTGTTGTTGTTAATTTTTCTTCACATGTGAAACTTCAGTTATGATGGAAGAGGGTATTGGCCCTGAATAATAAACCGATATTACAATTTTCTAAGCATAGTAGCAACATGTAGATCTGATTTGAAATTGGTGCCATGCACATAAAGTTCACTGATTTATTGTTTTCACTTGGGTCATCCAACTTGCTTGACCTTTGTCTCTTAGGTCTCTTTTGTTCTTTACACCACATTATTGTGACACATTAGCAATATTTATGATTAGAAAAGTCAAAAGCTAGATCAAAAGTGTGTTATTATTACAGGTTTATTCATTTTCACATTTGTTTTTTCGTGAAAAACGGTTTCAAGATAGCACCCCCCCATCAATATTTTGTAACCTTTGACCTGTATTATGACCTTGAACCATTGTACTTGCATAGTTCAAAGACCTAAGATCATTAAATGGACCATTATGAACATAATCTGTGTTGTACTGGGTCAGCAACCCAATGACACAATTTTTCCCTTAAAAATCGATATTTTGTAACCTTTGACCTTACTTATGACCTTGACATTGTACTTGCATATTTCAAAGTACAACTGTGGTATGATATGCCACATGTAAGATCATAAAATTGCTAATATGGGAAATAATTTGTGCATTGTACTGGAACAGCAGTTGAAAAACACATATTTTCCCCTTAAAATCGATATTTTGTAACCTTTGACCTCTATTATGACCTTGACATTGTACTTATATAGCTCAAAGTTCTACTGTGATATAGCATCACACATTTTAGACTATTAAATGGGAAATCATGAACATACTCATGTGTAGTTCTGGGATAACTGTGGATAAACTGGCAAAATAGGCGAAAAACGCATCTTTTTGGGTGGGAAAAGTAATTTCTGGGGTAGGGGGGGGTTTTTGGAAGATTTTTTCAAAAAAATTACACAGCAGTGTTTCAAACATGTGGTAGCATCAGAAAATCAGGGCTATTGTGGTATTTGGTATTTACACCCCCCCCCTACTTTGAGTAGGCCTACCTTTACTGAACAAGACATTAGGCTCGGAATGCTCTGTGAGTTTGATCATTTCACGACGAGGCAGTAAAGGCAGCTTGCTACTTCAAGCAAGTAATGTAAGCAGCAAAAAAAGCCTAGGAAAAAATCCAAGATTAGGCCTACTTAGAGTGTAGGCCTAATGCACTTGCACAATTGCTTTTGCCCATGGCCTAAACCAGAGCGGCTGGCCATTTTTCACCTTTGTCCAATTTTAAGCACGTCGAGTTATTTTTAGAATTCTCAGGATTTTTGCAGGTAACCACACATTTGCACAACCAAAAGGTGAGACAGCTGACTTTGCAGATGTCGTAAGCGGATGTGGACGTGGCACACAGGCACTGTACTTCCGGTGCGAGTCTCCGCGACAAGAGAAACCGAGGAAGGGATTAGTGACAATATTACCGGCCTGGAATATATCGTTTGTATCTGAATCTCTGCGTGGATCCCATAGCGACCAAAGGCAAGTGGAACAGTCTGAATCCGTGGGACACCTGTCCGCCTGGCTTGCCCACTTACCTTCTGATTTTTGTTGGAGGTGAGTGCCGAGCAATGGTAGCCGTCTACCGCTAGCTAAAGTTAGCTTGTAGCTAGTCACCATCGCTAACGGACAAGCCAATCCCACCACCAGTAGCTAGAGCTAAGAGGGTCGAAAAATATCTGGCATCATTCGAAGTCGCAGCTAGCTGTAGCTAGCTTTAGCTTGAAACCATCATAGAAATGCAGCTTGGACAGCCAGTAAAACCCAGTTGATTATTCAGACTGTTATACACATTAGAATATACAATTACTGTACTAATAGTTAAGTTGTACATTTGGGTTGATTTAAGCTGGTTTCAGGGTGCATGATCGACTTGTTGACTTGTTTTTTTCTGCGGAGGGCAGTGTGAGCTGGCTGTGCCGTAAGTTAACGCTGTGGAGTTTAATCAATTTCGGAAGCTGATCAGAAAGACACCGGGTGGCATGATTACTGACATATATGTAAGTAAACTTGGAAGTTTATCAGAAGTCGTCAACAAACTAACGTTATGCAAGGTTAACTTTAGCCCACCAAGTCAATGGAATGTGTGACGTTGTGTTTCTGTCTTCAGACCGAGCATTAGGCTACTCATGGATAGTCTTGCATAGTCTAGATAGCCTCGCATAGAAAACCTGTCAAACATACATCATGACAAGTTGGCGAAATGTCCATGTGTCAATCTAGATGGCTAACAGGTCAAGGTAGTCTATCACTCACTAGCCATCAAGCTGGGAGCTGCCTAGCTACTACGCCCTGGCCGCGACCCAAGATGGCCCAAGGATGTCTCCGTAGCCCGAAATGTAGCCATGGTTCTTAATCCCAAAGTGGATTTTTTGTGTTTTGTCAAACGACTAGGAACTCCTTCCGAGTGTTTTTTTACACCCCGGCAGAACATGAATGTGTGAATTAACTAACAGAGTACGTGTTAGCCTTTCAACACGAAAGGTAAGCTTGATGACGCTGGCTACATTTAGGTCACTCGACCGGCCTGTCAGTGAATATAGCGCAGCTAGCAAAAGGTACGGTATCATAGGCTACTGTTGGTCGCTGGCTAAACAGTCACCGGCTATGATATTACACGATCTACTGTTTCAGCAGAGTTGGCTATCCATTTCGCCTAAATTATTAAGCTGGCTGTTTGTGTTTGGCCTAGTGTGCGTGCCAGTTTGAACGGCATGTCGACATTCCCAAGCTAACTTACATGGACGGTAAACAGGTAGGATATGTTGTTGTTTTATATGCTAGCCACCTGATCTCCAAACAATACAGTAGCCTACAATGTACAGCCCTTGTGAAATTTTACACGTCGGTCTTGTCTGTTTGTCTTGATGACGTATTGGGGCTTTTTTTGCCAATGATGTTGGTTAGTAAGTCGAAGCACCAGCACCGACAGACTATGCGCCTCCTGTTTATGAGATAATGTTTCAAACAGGGAATTTAATATTTCGACGTAAATGGGTGCCATGTTCTCGTACCCCCACCTCAAGTTCAGCCCAGACAACCAATTCTCTTTATGACAATTATTTCAGTTGAATATGTTCTTTGTACGAGAAAAATGGATCTGGTCGTTCAGTGTCTGTAAAGTTTCTCTTTATCTAGTTTTTGCTGAGTGGAGACAACATGATGTAGTCCATTTGCCTCATCTTGTAGTTGTTTACCATGTTACGTTTGACTAACCTGCCCTTTACTGAAAACACACACACACACACACACACACACACACACACACACACACACACACACACACACACACACACACACACACACACAAACAGTTCACCCCACTTGGCAGTTCAGCTTATGACTTGAATCAGGGTACACACACGTACAGGGTACACACACACACACACACACTGTATTTCAGAGCAACACAAACACTTTCAGCTGATGTCCCACCTGTCTCATGTCCCTTGCAAGGCTTTCCCCTACTCATAAACACACCCAGCCCCCCCAGTTCCATTCATTGCCTTTGCTCGCCAGTTGCCAGCCACTGTTGTAAATCATTGTGCCTGTTGTAGCAAATTGTCCTTTTTAAAGAAAATGACATAACAGAATGTCCTGGCTGGGAATGTTAATTAGCCTGAAGCTAACTCTGGTACGATGCATGCAATGGCAACGTTTATAATTTAATTCATGTACATGATCCCAAACAAAAATAAACGTAAGAAAATGACACCAGTTTACAGATTTCTCCCAGTGATCCCAGTGACCTGAGTTGATGTGGGACATATTTTGAAGGAACGCCTCTTAAAGTGTGTCTCTGTTCAAATAATGAATGACCTGATTTTGGCACATGAAGCAAGTCTGGTGTGGGGGAAAATAGGCACATGATGGGCAACTTCAGCATCTGAATAGGACAAGCCTTTCAAGTGTTATTGAAGAACAAATATCAAAGGTGTCAGTGACACTGTCACTCAGGCATTGTCCTTGTAGACAGTGACATCTGTTTGTTCTTCCTTTTGGACTTAATGGACTGACATGCTTGCTTGCAGTAGGCTACTCTGAAGCTAGATCCAGGGTTTCCCCCAGCACTTTTTTTTGCAAAGGCTTGACAAGAAACGCCTAACTTACCACCTTGACTAGGCCCCTGGAAAGATAAAGATAAAGATTCAATGTTTTGAATGTAATTTCTAAAGTTGCTTAGCCAAAAATACATATGCCCCACCACCTTAACTGACAAAAACTCTGCGGGAAGCGCTGAGATCACAAAGTCTGATTTGTTTCCTGAATGTGTAAGTTCTTGCATGCTGGCGTCTGGAGTGGAGTGGCTTAGTTTAGCTGTGAGTTCATCCCTTTGGCCATGAAGAGGAAGTTGGTGTTTTTGATTTCCTGCTTTCTTCTGACTACATGTAATCCATTTCTTGTTTACTTGAATCAATCCACAAATTAAGACAGATGAATTTCTATTTGTAAAGGAGGTGTTCCTATTAGAAATACCTGTTGTGCAGAGAATTATGTGGTCAGATGGACCAAGAACGGTGTCTGCATGGAATACCTCCTGTAAAATGAGTGTAAGAGAGAATGATTTGGCAGATTAGATACTAGTTGGCATAATTTTACTATTTTGCAGCACAAACAGGTTCATACTTGCTTTCCTTTATGAAGCTTCCTGTAGTCCTTCTTTGTGTCATGCTGTCGCCCACACTGCGAATTGCCAGTTGTTGCAGCAGGACGACAACTGCAGTGAATACCTTGCTGTCACATTATTACTGATGCTAATTTCAGCTGACAAGTCATGTCACTTCGGCAGACGAGAGGTAGTCAACATTTGCTGAACTAATGTTGTATCAGTAAACTATGCAGAACATGCTTGTAGTGGTTTTGCATTCTGCTGTTGCAACCTGATGCAGTATCCTATTGCTCTGTTAATTGCATTGCAGTAACATTTCCTTGTATTTAGTCCCAAGCTTACACCTCATTGACATTCATGTGTAATAGACCTACTAAATTATTCCCGCCAGTTTTGTAGTTGAGCAGAAGAGCCTTGCTTAAGATTATGCCATGCCATGACTGTATGAAAACTATTTAAAGCTCTTACTGTGTGTGTGTGCGTGTCCTTCTTTCTTCATCACTGGTGTGATTTTGCTCCATACTTTGCTGCATAAGCAAGAAGTTGTCTGCCACTGAGTTAGCAGGAAAACGTTCACATGGTCCTGCAGTGGAGTAAAATAGAAACATGGGCAGCCGTGGTGTTATGGTTAGGCAGTTGGACTGTAGATCACAGAATTGCGGGGTCGAACCAAACTAGCCTGTATTATCTGTAAATCACTTCGGATAAGAAAGCGTCAGCTAAGTGTAATGTAATGATATTAATAACGTGGGCTAACTCGTTCAGCTGACGGTTAAAGCCTCAGACATGACAGGTGTGCTTTTTCCCTCCCAAGCTCACCAAAGGCACCACCACGTTTCCTCCTCCTTCTCCCACTCCTGCTGCAACTAGACTGATAATTGGTCCACGGTATCTCTGACCTAGCACATATTACAGTGTTTTCCGCAGCACAGAACATGTGGTGAATCGGGGTTAGCCGTTGACTGAGAGGTGTGACTACCGTACCATCATTGGAAAGGCTGTGTTGGCCCTAGAAATAAATAAACGACTTACAATTGGCCTACAGCCGCATAAGAAATTACATTAGCAATTCAAAATCTTCATCCCAGGGGACCTGTAGGTCTAAGTCAAGGTAGGAGGTGTAAGCTTACACAGTATGGTGTCATGGTCACAAAGTGCAGTGGGGAAACCCTGTTACATGTCTGGTTGTGCTAGAATAACATTCATGCTTTTAGTCAGTCGCAGTGTCTTTCTTCTCCTCAGTAATCCAGAGCTCATTGGCTCAAAAAGGGCACACTTTGTAGTGATGACTTGTATTTTTATTAGCTTAGCACTTTTCTTGACACTCAAGAAGAAGTTGTTTGAGTAAAGGGAAAGTCTTAATCTCTTGACACCTTTGTCAGTCACACCATGAAAAAATAGCTTGGGTGTCACTTTTAGCAACACAGAGATCATACCTTGACTGTGGTTTAATTATGTCCAAGCTGGGCAACACAGGAACAAGAATGAAACCAATGAGTGCGGCGTCAAGGCTTTAGGGAAAGCAGTATCGTTGTGCTGGATGGCTTTACATGTGCTGTCAGCCTTGCAATTCTGTGATAAGAACTAGTTGTAGAGCTAATACAGTAACACAGGCCTCTCCATGGTGGTGTATAATGTGTGTGTGTGTGTGTGTGTGTGTGTGTACAAAAGGGCTGAGATTATTCATGCTGAATGTCTTCCATGCAGAAAGATCTTGACTCTCTTCCGTTATCCAAAGGCCCATCCTCCCTTGGATTTAACTTTGTAGCCTTGTGCATATGAATTCTATGGCCTTGTGGCAATAAGCTTAGAAGTTTAATTCAATATCTTGCTAAAGTGCAATTCAAAGGTCATTTTCTCATTTGCAACTGGGATGTTGAATGGGGGAATAGTCCCCCCAAAAGTTATTGTAAGTTACTTAGTAGAGCTGCACGATATATCGAAAATATATCGATATCGCGATATCACAGCTTGCGATATACGTATCGCAAAAGTTGTGCACATATCGCAAACAGTTTTTATTTTTTAATAATAGCAAATTTGGTGAGGTTAAAAAATGCATTAGAACTGTTGTCATTTTAAGTTGATGCTGTATATTAGCCATGTTTTTTCCTAATAAAAAATAATGTTTGCAATAAAACTTTACTCTCAGTTGTTTTATACATGATAAAGTGTAGAATGGCAAGTAGAGAGGGGAAAATATATGCAAATATAATATTAAATATCGCGATTAATATCGATATCGCAGTATACAGTCATATCGTGCAGCCATAGTACTTAGGGGCTTTTTCCGTCCATGGAGACAGGGCGTCAACAAAGCAAGTCAAGGACAGGAGTTTGGATAATGGAATCAACCCCTTGTAGATATTTCCGCCCACTGCTTTCGAAGGATTGAAGGACAACGTGAAACCATCTTGTCTGATCATTCCATAGGATTTAGGTCTACACTTCAAAGTTTTCAACACTGGATTATGGAGTGACATTTCATTTTCTGTTTTGTAAAATGGAGAAGTCAGTGGGCTTGTTTAGAATCTGGCTGGCTTGTTGCCGGGTTTGCAAGGAGAATTCAGTCCCTTCTCGAATCCTACCCATTCTAATGTAGTAGGGGCTGTAAGCCGAGAAATCGTTACGCGCTGGATAGAAGCATGTAATTCGGTACACGTGTTCCTTGACTGATTTGAAGACATCCTAGAAGGGGTGCCCCTTGAAAAAAAAATGTCTACCATGTCATATACAATATGTCATGTTGGTAACGCATTACATTGTTATTACATGACATTATACTTAGCTGACAATGTTAATATAGTCCTCAGAAGAGATGAAGCAAGGGTAGCCTGCTAGACCAGATTGATAAAACTACAAAATGTACATAGTGTGAAAGTATGGGTGAGTCTGTGCTTATGTGCTTGACAGCATGTAACATTGTGAACGATTTGAGAAGATTCTTGGTCTGAATTAAAATGAGCATTGCCAACACTAAAACTATGGTGAGAATAGACTGCTGCTAATACTCAATTTGAATGGGATAGTGTCAGTGCAAGATGCCCTAGGTAGCAGGTTCTCCATCCTCTAATTTCCATAACAGATATACCGGTACATATTTTATTTGTATGAGAGATGGTAAAGGACAGGACCTTTCCATATGTATGAAGAACCCCATAAGATCACCTAATTCCATATTGTGAGAGCATTTCAGTCATCTTTAGAATGGCATTACAGATTACTCAATATAGGCCTACATGTAGGCCACAGTATGGCTTCAGTTCAAATTAAATGGGAATGATTTCTTAGTGTATGTTGAGTAAGAAGACAGAGATAAAAAAAAAAAATGTTTATTTGCAGACAAGTCCTCACCTAGTACTTGTGTCAAAAGTTGTATTAGTTAGCTCAGTAATCATTGAGTACTTAAACTGCTATCAAAACTGACAGCTGGACAACATGTACTGTAGGTCTTTTGCCACCCTTACCCATAGGAGAAATATCTATATAGAACAACACTTCTCATATGGTATATACTATGAAAGTAAATCATTACCTGGACTCATTTTCTTGATATGCAAGGCACATAAATAGTCTGGGCGGAAGAATAGTCGATCATACCCCGCCCCCCCCAAACAAAATGCCACAAGACTTTTTTTAACCTTCAAGATTTTGAGTGGTAACAGTAACATAACTCATTCCCACTACACCTTTTTGCATAATATTGTACATGTCCTCAGAATCAGTGGTTCTCAAACTTTTTGTGTGAAGTACCCCCTGAGAAAATATTGAGCTCTCCGAGTACCACCTTGACAACCAACATTAGAATATCGCAGTAAAGACCTTCCATATTCACTTTTGCCAGTCAGTACAGGAGAGGTTCATAATGGCATTCCAAGTACCACCAGAGATGTCTCAAGTACCACCAGTGGTACGCGTACCACAGTTTGAGCACCACCGCTCTACATGTTTCAGTTCTATAGTTGTACTGTACAGTACAGTGCAGTGCAGTGGAGTGCAGTACAGTACAGTAGCATACAGAATGGTGCAGTATAATAAAGTACAGTAGAGTATAGTACAGTACAGTACAGTAGCATACAGTACGGTGCAGTACAGTACAGTAGCATACAGTACGGTGCAGTATAGTACAGTAGCATACAGTACGGTGCAGTACAGTAAAGTACAGTACAGTACAGTAGCATAAAGTACGGTGGAGTCTAGTTAAGTACAGTACAGTAGCATACAGTACGGTGCAGTCTAGTACAGTACAGTACAGTACAGTACAGTAGCATACTGCACGGTGCAGTAGAGTACAGTACGGTATATCACATTACAGTACAGTACAGTACAGTATAGTAGAGTACAGTACAGTGCAATACAATAGAGTACAGTATAGTCTTATAGACGTTAGCCCTCCAAAGCCAATAGGATTTCCACATGCTGTTGTTTTAAGTTTTTGAAAGACTATTTTAGTAGCCTATGTGAGAGAGGGAAGGCAGGCAGACATGTTTTAAACAAAGGACCACACCCACAAATAAAAATTAACGAGCAAACAATAAATTAAGTGGTTAGATAGCCAACATGTCATCTAGATTAAAGCCAAAAGTAGATGGAAAAACAGACATGTTACCATTTTGCTCTTTTAAAACAAAGTATCTGTCAATATACTGTATGTATGGTGTATTGCATATTGATTATTCATAATTTCCTAAGCATAAATGCCCTTATCACTCCATTGTTCACTTAGGACTGCGATATACATATCTGAACATTAATCAGCATACATTTGTCATTTGACAGCTGTCACTGACACTTGATATGTACATGTATTATTGACTTGATTGATATGAATATATTTCAGTTGGACTCCTAGGGTTAAATCATTGAGGGGGTCCTAAGGAAGTAGTAGTAGTTTGTGTGTGTGCGCGCATGTGTAATTGGGATTAAAATTATTGTTTGCCATCTTTATCTGAAGAGCAGACTGAGTGTCTGAACCTGCTAATGCTAGCATGCTAACATTGGGACAGTTATGTGTGGCCCAGTTCAAGGGTTTATCTCTTCTCCCCTAAATTTTCTAACCACAATTTTCTTTTTGGATGTTATAGATATGACCCACTGCAAATTTTTAAAACTCTTAATGAATGTTGGTTCAATAGCTAAATGCCCAGAAATGAGCTCTCAATTGTAGAGTGATCTCATTCTGACCATGGTTTTTTATGATTTTCCTGTTTTTGAATCTAAATAAGACATATATAACATTGTTTTTATGGTAAGTTTTGCACATATTTTCAAAGTTCAGTTTGTATACATCACGCACAAATAGGTGGATTGGCCCATAACACCATTATGTCCAGGCAGTACAGCATTTTACTACTATTGGCTGGTTTTGGGCAGCCATCTTGGATTTACCCCATAAAAATGACCTTAATGACATTGGAATTTGGGGCACCCCTTCTGAAATGATGGTGAACACCCTAAGGAAGGTCTACACCGATTTTGGTGCTTCTATCCAGCGCGTAACGATTAGGCCCTTTTTGGACGCTAAGAGACCCAGCTAATGGGAGCATGGTTTGTTTGAAAATGCTTACTTCAAATATCTTACTCAAATTATGCAATGTTCATCAGCAGACACCTTACAACACAGCAGTAACTGTTCTAAGACTGTAGTGGCGTTACTGTCGTTGCGCTTGACGAGACAGTCATTGAGTGTGTCTATTAGATCAAGGTTTCCCAAACTGTGGTGCGTGCACCGCTAGGGGTGCGCGGCCTGCCACAAGGGGGTGCGCAAGCTGAATAGAGCAATGGTTGATATGTGTGTTTTTTTATCCAACATTAATGAACACAGGGTACTTTTAATTGTTTGGTGAATTGTATGCTGCACGGATCCATCTGAAGTGTGTTATTTATAACTCCTAGACTTGTCATGCAACACGCTCCATTGTAATGATGGCAGAAAAAACTTTGGGCGGCTGTGCAACATTCAACATTCTGTGCAACATTCAAGGGGGTGCGCGAACCACATTGAAATGTGCGCAGGGAAAAAAGTTTGGGAACCGCTGTATTAGATGACCGATGGCAGTACGAGAGAGACACTAAGCTTACCTCAACAGTTGCTGACAGTTGACCTTTTCCACATATCTCTCCTCTCTTCTCCTCATTTTGTCCCCCCTCCTGTTTTCTCTGTGCCGGTCTGTCCTCAAGGTTTCTGATTTTACCTGAAATCACCCATTAGATGGCCAATGGCCGTACAAGAGTAGCCAGGCCACGCCCTCCTAGTGACGCAACACCTTCGGCGTTGCAACTAGTCAGGTCAAGAGCAATATAAGTACTTTCTGACTTCCTGCAAATACGGGAACTCCTTTCACTTTGTCGGGATGCAAACCATAAGCAAACCAAGGGAGGCAGGTCAACCCTGCCATTTGGGAAATGTTAATTGTTATGCTCTTGGTCAGACCAAGTCTAAGAGATTTGAACGTCGATGATAATCAGGCTAGTACAAGAGAGGGACTCTGCCTCAACTTTTACTGACAGTTGACCTTTTTCCTCATGTCTTTCCTCTCCATTCTCTGTCTCTGTCTGTCTCTCTCCCCCTCTCTCTCTCTCTTGCTCTCTCCCTCTCCCCCCCTCTTCACCAAACGCCAGGGATGAACTGAGAGGATGAATGTAAACCAGCAACCTCACATGGCCTCGCCCTACGGCCCTCCACAGCCCGGCTACCAGGGCTACCCACCGGCCGCCTATGGGGGCCAGCACATGGGCTACCCGGGCCAGTACCCTCCCTACAATGGCCCCACCTCCGCCTACCAGCCTGGAGCTGCAGTGCCAGGTAAGAAGACTGTGTGTGTGTCTGTGTGTGTGTGTGTCTGTGTGTGTGTGCGCGTGTCTGTGTGTGTGCGCGTGTCTGTGTGTGTGCGCGTGTCTGTGTGTGTGCGCGTGTCTGTGTGTGTGCGCGTGTCTGTGTGTGTGCGCGTGTCTGTGTGCGTGCGCATCTGTGTGACTGTGTGACCGTTTGACTGCAAGAGAGTAGATCTCCAACACAGTGCCTAATATTAGGCAAAACGAAGGATCGGAGGCCATATTTAACATGTGTGAGTAGATCTTATACTATAGTCAAAGCTTTGAAATACTTCACTAAAATCCAAACATCGTTTTACTTATTGCTTTTGCGCTGCAATTGGAATGCGTTTGTGTATGAGTGTGGACATGGTAGGCATGAAGCAGGAATGATAACAACAAATCTACGTGGGCACAAGCTGCAGGAATGGCACAAAAGGCTTTTGGGCTGTCGCTAGCTGTACGTACAGGGTTCCCACTGATCATGGAATACCTGGAATGTCATGGAAATTCAACAGAGGTGTTTCCAGTCATGAAAAGTTGTGGAATTTGACCATTTACGGTCCAGATTGTACAGTCAGGGAGTATCATAGAATTTTGACAGTTAAATGTAGTGCTTTCGCTTTTGCCTAATGGCAATTTGAAAGACTGGCTATCACAAGTTGATGACCACAGAGCTAAATGTCTTAACATCTCATCAATGTTTTGGGCATTTATTTTTGTGGGAAGTCATGGAAATTCTGGATTATGGTCAGGGAAAGTCATGGAAAAGTCATGAAAATGTGTCTGTTATGGAATGGGAACCCTGTATGTAGCTTAGCTAGCTTGTGTACACTACAGATCTTCAGCTCATGCCACACTACCAGACGGCAGTCGACCACTTAGAGACGATAAGATTGATCGAAGATAAAGCCGCCATTGAGGCAGTTTGCAGCCACATTTGATTACTCTTGTCAAATCCAATTAAATATCAAAACATTGCAAGTAAACCTTCTAAAGGTTTGATGCAGTCTCTCTTCACAAAGGAAGTAAATTAATTGAGTTTCTGAATGCTTTAAGACGTAGGCCAGAGCAATACCCATCATAGTCAATTTTCTGTGACATCTCATCATTTTTAAAATCAATATTTGTACGTGGGTATGTTGTGGCATCACTTCTTGAATTAACTCAGTTTAACAGGTCATCTGTTGAACGAAATAAGTTATATCGTTGGCTTCTTCATCTGTTGAAAGTTTCTGCTATTCCAGAATTATCTTAATAATAATAATAATAATAATAAAATCAGAAGCATAATATTTGGGGCAGGCATGGTGTATGATTGATTGGAGAGTTGGACTGTAGATCACAGGGTTGCAGGTTCAAATCCCACCCTTCCACTCCCTACTGCATTCCATGGCTGAGGTGCCCTTGAGCAAGGCACCTAACCCCACACTGCTCCAGGGACTGTAACCAACACCCTGAAAATAACTAGGTTGCTTTGGTTAAAAGCGTCAGCTAAGTGTAGTGTAATGCGATGTAATGATAAGTTATGTAATGAATGCAAGATAGTTTATGACTGTGTCTGTTAATGAACCAGTTACTTATTAAGTAAAAGTATGCATAACCTCACAACATTATGATGAAAATGGAAGATGGCCAGATTTTATACCCTGCCTGCAGGGCTCTAAATGAACTTTTTTTTCACAAAATGGCTATTAGATGTTAAGTAAGGGTTAACGTTCGGCGAGAAGGTCGCTACCGTGGAATAGCAGCACGACAGAGAGAATCTTTAGACCCCGACGCGGAGCGGAGGGGTCTTGTTCTCTCTGAAGTGCTGCTATTCCACAAAGCGACCGACTCGCCGAAAGTTAACCCGCTTATTATATGGATATACTTAAATGATTCACACATGCGGGGACATTTCTTTAGACCTATTTAATGTTAAGATTGTTGCTGCGCAAAACAAAACAGTGTCGTTGTGGAACACCGCTAGGCAACAGCTAGGTAGGCTAGCCAGGACAACAGGTGTTGTCTATCACAGCAGCTGATTAGAGTGACAAAAGACCGGACACCCTGCGGAGTGATATGAAACATTCGCTTTAGCCACTGACTTGTATACAAGCCAGTGGCTTTAGCAGTGAACGTCTTGTTGCCATTGACAGCGGTAGCCAGGACAACGGGTGCTGTCTATCACAGCAGCTGATTAGAGTCTTGTTGAAAAGTCGCTTTAGCAGTGAAAAGTCTTGTTGCCATTGACAGCGGTCTGTTATAGACCAACCCGTCCGTTATCGAAAAATAACAGACGTCCGAACGTTGGGGAGCCCCGTTGAAATGGATGGAGCATTCGACAGATGACGTCACAACCATATAATAATTGGCTAATAAAATGGTGTTTGGCCAGTTTTCTGGTGTTAATTTAGGGCAGGCGTGTCAAACTCAAATTCACAGTGGGCCTAAATCTAAATCTGGGACGAAGTCGCGGGCCAAACTCAATATTCAAAAACTATTGAAATTGTGCATGCGTACACATGCTTACAATTCTCAAATGCTTACATCTTAAACACTCAATCCCAGCATATATTGTAAACTTAGTTCATATATGCCTGCACAGTCTTTTATAAATGAGTGGAAGACGTCACTGACGCACTTGTATGAGGATGTGACGTTAAGGTGTAGTGGGGCCAACTCTAATACACATTTGAAATTGTGTTGCGGGCCAAATAAAATGACTCTGGGGGGCAAATTTGCCCCGGCCCTGAGTTTGACAGCCCTGATTTAGGGTGTCTGGGTGGGTGATCCAAGTACCAGTATACCAGCTGGAATGCACTAAGTATACAGACGCATAAAACATGTCATAGGGTAATTTGGTGAAGATGATTGATTGATTGAAGCAGCTATAGAAAGCCATACGTAGCCTGTCATTCATCAAAATGAAACACTCATCTTCAGTTATTAATTGCCGTCACTGGTGTCGTATTTCATGTTCATGAGTGTGGTTTATTCATAGAAAGAGATTCCACTAAGAGATGGGATTTATTTATTTTTAGCAACATAGAAAAAAACGAAAAGAATTTGAAAATGTCAGATATGTAAGCCACCCTCTTCTTTTGCTTCACTCTTTTTCCTGAGGGTTGGGTGGAGAGAGAATGAAGGAGCTTGGCTTCTTTCTTGTTCGCTCTCTTTCTTTCTCTCTTCTCTCTCTTTCTTTCTTTCTTTCTTTCTTTCTTTCGTTCTTTCTTTCTTTCTTTCTTTCTCTCTCTCTCTTTCTCTCTCTCTCTCTCTCTCTCTCTCTCTCTCTCTCTCTCTCTCTCTCTCTGGTGACATCTCAGCTCCTCTTCCTTTGTCTATGCGGAGGCAGCCAGTGCTGCTCTGATGTCTCTCTTGTTCTCTCCCCTTGTCTCTTTCTTTCCCTTCTTCCTCCTCCTTGTTCTCTCCCCTTGTCTCTTTCTTTCCCTTCTTCCTCCTCCCTTCTTTTGCTCCCCGATGGCCCAAGTCCTCTGTCAAACACGTTTCAGGAAAGCGGCCTGACATCCTTGCCCTGTCAGCTGTTTCTTTCTTTCTGTCCGTCTCTCTGTCTTTGTCCCTCTGTTCACCTCTTCTCTCTCTC
The DNA here is from genome assembly GCF_034702125.1 of Engraulis encrasicolus. Taxonomy (NCBI): domain Eukaryota; kingdom Metazoa; phylum Chordata; class Actinopteri; order Clupeiformes; family Engraulidae; genus Engraulis; species Engraulis encrasicolus. The sequence goes on along the minus strand of NC_085873.1, from coordinate 35,359,375 downwards.
TCTCTCTCTCTCTCTCTCTCTCTCTCTCTCTCTCTCTCTCTCTTTCTTTCTTTCTTTCTTTCTTTCTTTCTTTCTTTCTTTCTTTCTTTCTTTCTTTCTTTCTTTCTTTCTTTCTTTCTTTCTTTCTTCCTCTCTCTCTCTGCTTGCCCGTCTGCTCTTCCCTAATTTCCTCTGTCTTCTTTTTGATTTTCATTCTTCGCCGCTTTTGTCCTCTTTCATCACCGTTAACCTCCCCCTTCACCATTCTTCTTCTCTTCTTCCTCTCTTCTTCTTCCTCTCTTCTTCTTCTTCTCTTCTTGTCTTCTTGTATTTCAGGATATTCTCCTTATGCGAGTCTCCCCTCTAAGGCTCTCGCAGCCCACTTAGCTACTGACCTCTCCTCCTCCTCCTCTCCTCTTGACTTGGGTAATTTCTGCAAATTGTGCTCATCATGATGCTTCTCTGGTTGTCCTTGCCGTCATCTCTCACGCCCATCCACCCCCCCCCCCACACACACACACACACACAAGTGCGTGCACGCTTTGGTCCAGGATAGTCTCATTAATAGGACAACACCCATGACATATTCTACTGACAAGAGTGTGGAGTGTTTTTGTTGTGCTCTGGGCTATTTGTTTCCGTACCAATGTACAGAAGTCAAGGCTGGATACTTTCCCTTTAGTCTTACTGTGGGTCCGTCCTTTCCTTCAAAAATAAAATCCACACATTTGCACACATTAGTCTTTAACTACCTTCTATGCTGTTAAGGGTGAAACTGGCAGCCCATGTTTTCACAATTACCACAAATGATCAAATCTGGCTATCAAAATCCAGACGACATATTTGGCAAAGTAGGATCATGAGGTGCTGGCTGCTGGCATTAGTAGTTTGTCGCTGTCAACCATAATCCTGCCCTACCCTGACACACTTGTTGGTGGGCGTTATTATTTATGTATGACGACTCCCACCGCCAGATAATATCTGGTTTTCCTATCTGTAGAGAGCTGCACAAGCCTGTTTCATTCAATGTGGCATCAGGTGTGTCGTACAATAGAGTAGATTTGGAGGGCTGTGGCATTCGTCTTGTTGTGTAGGCTGTAGCAGGTGCTCTTTATTAATAGAAAAGTAGAAAAATAGACTGGGGGAAAAATATCCAAAAATATCTAAGCCACTCTTTAAAAGACAGTTAAAATAGCGTTAATAAGCTTGCCAAATCAAGTCATGTTTCCACCATTGTGTGGCCATCATCAGGGCTGTCGGTCTACAACAGTGGTTCTCCACCTTTTTATAACAAACGCCCGCCTCACCTCACCATAAGCCTCCCAACACCCCTTTGAGAACATAGCCCCTGTTGAGAAACACTAGTCTACACTAGGGATGCACCGATACCGCTCATTATACTCGTACTCGTCATTCAAGCACTTGCCGATACCAGGAACGGTACTGCTATTACACAAAACAATGCAAAATCTTGTCTTGTCTGTGGACTTGAAAGCAGCATGGAAAAAAAAGTGCCACCTCATACATTAACTAACATGTAAATCTACATGGAAATGGACAATAGAAATATCACAGGTGATAAAAAACAAGGGCATGCACTTATTTTCATTGTATTTTGGTGGTAAAAGGTATATGTATCGGTACTCGGTATCGGCAAGTACACACATTAATATAGTCGTACTTGTATCGGTTTTCAAAAAAGTGGTATCGGTGCATCCCTACAACGGCCCATTGAGAACATAGCCCCTGTTGAGAAACACTAGTCTACACATATGCGTCAAGGTGTATTGTCAGGGGGTTGGTCCTTTCCTAAAGTGGATGTATGCAATTAAAAGCCATGTCTGTGACGTGTGGCACTCAAGTGTGCTGCTCACCACAGACGAGACTGCTGTCATCTGGTCCTTCATTCCTCTCCCTGCAGCATGTTGCTACCGTGCATGCTCTATTTCTCCCTCCCCCCATTCTCTGTCTGTCTCTTTTTGCTCTCTCTTTTTTTTCCTTTTCGGTCTTTCTTTCTTTTTTTCATGTGAGTTTTCTGCCCGTGTGTGTGTGTGTGTGACGTCAGTCAGTAAGCTGGTTGTGTCATGGCTGATTAGTGTGTGACTGCCTGCATGTCGCCTGCTGCTGCTGCTGCTGCTGCTGCTGCTGCTGCTGCTGCTGCTGCTGCTGCTGCAGTAGCGTATTGGTCGGTCCTGCATCCATGCTTTATGGTCTGCTGGCTTGCTGCGTTAGTGCTTGGAATGCATAGCGTGCGTGTGTGTGTGTGTGCGGGTGTGTCTTTGTTTATGTTGCGTGCGTGCGTGCGTGTGTGTGTGTGTGTGTGTGTCATGCTGTGCATACTGATGCAGTAATTTCCTGCAATGCTTTCTGTTGAATTGAAGTGTTGCACTTTGCTGGAACGCCCCAGTATGAATCCCACATTTGTGTAGGCCTATGTGTGTGTGTGTGTGTTTATATTAGGGATGCATGATGCCACTTTTTTGAAAACCGATACGAGTACAAGTACATTCATTTCTGTACTTGCCGATACCGAGTACTGAGCAAGTATCGGGGGCTGATACTGATACCTGCATCTGTATTGGTGCATCCCTAGTTTAGATGTGAAACTTGTGCTGTATGCAAATGCATCATGCCCAATGACTTTTCAGCGATGTAAAGTGGCTGCTGCAGTGTAAATTTGATCATTGCAATGATGTACAACCCTGTTTGTTCTTCTGTTTTCTCATTAACAACCAACAATCTCTCTCTCTCTCTCTCTCTCTGTGCCCGTGCAGGTGGTTCCATGTGTGGCCCGCCCCCCTCGTCAGGTGCCCCCCCTGTGTCGGCGGCCCAGGCCTACGCCCAGTATGCCGGCGGACACGTGCAGAACGGCCCTCCTCCCAGCGCACCCCCCAATCAGAGGTCAGCATTTTAAAACTCACTTCCTTAAGATGACGGCACTGCGGCCACCTGATTGGTGAATCCCCCACCCACCTTTACTAACAAATGATCTGAGGGAGACACTATGTGCATTCCAATAATATGCACACTCCCGTCCTCCACTTGTGCTTGAAGCCTCGCCCCGCCTCCTGGCTCCGCCTCTGTGGCGAAAATAATAAGGTTTCCCAGCTGTCAGCCTAGCCACAACAACTTTTGAGGGACTGTTTTTCATTCATCATCCCAATTGCAAATGAGAAAATGACATTAGAATTGTGCTTTTGCAATATACTGAATTAACTTTCTGTCGTCAGTGACGTCATCATGAGGTCACAAGCAGGCACGTGAGGAAGGGAGAACTCAAGTCCGCATATTGTAATACACCCACTCTGTCACAGCAGGAGCTACTATAACTAATGAAAACCCTACTGTAACATTCTCCGTAGCTCATGTTGCTCATTTTTTTAATAATGGTTTGAAACATTAGAGGGTCCCATTTCACTCGATTGATTGGGTCATCGTTAGCGGTAGCTTACTTGTACCTCAAACCAAAAATCTATGGGATGGATGTTCAACTTCAATTTTTACCAATATCTACGGGAAAGGCAGTCATGAATAGAAATCCCTTATGGCTCCTGGGTTAGAGCAGTGTTTCTCAAACTTTTTCAGACCGGGGACCACTTTGTTCCCCCCAAATTTTTTAAGGGACCACATGTCAACTGAATTGACATTTGACGCATACTAATTTGTCTTCTTGTGGTGAAAATATGACTTCAGCTATGTTTAGCTTTGTAATAATGTTATAACTACACTAGAGGTGCACCGAAAATTCGGTCACAGAAAATATTCGGCCGAAAACGCAAAAAAAGACACTTTCGGTTTTCGTCCGAAAGCCAATTGAGTGGCCGAATCGGAGGCCGAATAGAAAATGAATTGAAAATGGGCATTAATTAAACTAATTTCAGTTCTACTCTAACATTTGAAGACTTCAAATACACATTTATTTTCTTTCAAAAACATGTCAAAACATTTATTGTAAACCGTAGATTTAACCAATATTTAAAAATAGTGAAAAACCTAACTTTTGATAAATCCTCTCGCGGACCACCTGAACCCTGCCGCGGACCACCAGTGTTCCCCGGACCACACTCTGAGAATCACTGGGTTACAGTGGCTGGACCTCTTATTTTAGTACACTGCAATACAGAAAGACTTCTACAGGAACTCTGGAACTACATTCCATGTTGTATCAACATTCCCTGTCGTATCAGTCAGACTACTGATGAGGTAGGAAACATCAATCAAGCTCAAGTCCAGTCGCTCACAAACCAAACTTTGGATAACATGACCTGGGTGAAGGACGGTCTTGATACGGACACCCTGGGTTAAAGTGGCTGGAATTTCCCCCCTAAAGTGGAACACTGGTCTCTTCCTTGAATGTGCGACTCTCTTTACTGGAAGCGCAGTTTGCTTACGTCTACCTCATTGGATAACACGACCTCAATGGATGAGAATCTTAACAGAAATCCTGAGTTAGGGTGGCTGGAATTTCCCCAAAAATGGTACTGTGACCCTAGCACTGAAAAGATTGTACATGAACTCTTAAGACAGGCTCAAACTACACGACTATTGGTCTAATTCTCGGCTGAAAACCTTACGACAGATGGGGGAATACTACCCCACAGGGACATCACAGGCGATTGTGAGGGAAGATGTCCTCATCGTGACCGACAATATAATTTTGCCAGTTTCAAGAGTAGCCGATCACAAATCGTAGATATCAAACACTGCTTGATATTTACGACTCGATATAGAACGTTGGGCATTGTCTCTGTGTTTGCAATCAGTTACGATTCTCTGAATGTGTGCAGCGCAACCCGACGTCAAAATCGGACAAATAACCGGAGGTCGTGTAGTTTGAGTCTGGCTGTAGATTTCAGGAATCTATGCTAAAAGGTTTCTACATGAAATATAGAATGTCTAAAGTATTAAAATTTCCCCCTGAAGTAGCACCCTCCAGTACAGAAGCAAGGGTTTCTTCTACATGAACTCGAGAACTTGTTTCTCTCCCATTGCCTGTCCTTGTTGAAAAGGGACGCCATCCCTTCCACTCCACATCTCCCTGTGGCCTGTTTTGCCTTCTGCTCTTACTGAAACAGGCTAGGCACTTGGAGGCTTTCTCTTGCCCCGGATAACCTGATCTGAAACCGGAGAGACATGTCATCCAGGTTTAGTGGGGCTCTCATTGTGCCTTTTTTGCCTCCCGGATTCTCTGATGGAACAAGACATTTTTGTTTCCTCCACCAAGGAGGTTTATTTTTCCCCCTTGTGGGTTGTTGTTTTTTTTTTTAATGAATTGAAATGTAAAACCTTTTTATGAAATGTTTTGCCATTTTGTCCAATCGTGTAACAGTTGTGTTTTTGGGCTCGTTTCCACCGCATGGTGAGCAACATCAGGAACATTGAACTGCATGTATGAACTCCTGTCTGAACTCCAGTCTGCTCTGGGCCCACTTATTTGGCTTTACATTGCTAGTCCCCATTAGCCTGATTATCATCGACTTTCAAATCTCTTCGAGACTTGGTCTGACCAAGAGCATAACAATTAACATTTCCCAAATGGCCTCCCTTGGTTTGCTAATGATTGTTTGCTTCCCAACAAAGTGGGAGGAGTTCCCGTATTTGCGGGAACTCAGAAAGTACTGTACTTGCATTGACTCTTGACCTGACTGGTAGCAATGCTGAAGTTGTTGGGTCACTAGGAGGGCCCGGCCTGGCTAAGTCACCATCAGAAAAGCCCACTCTTAGTTTTCTTTACAGCTGTTTTTCCATGCGTGTCCACAGTGATCGATCATTATATTGCAATTGTGATAGAAAATTTGGAGTCGGCAAGGATGGGTAATTAATTTGTGACTTTTTTTGGTTCTGTCTCTCAGGCCACCAGTGTCCCAGCCGTACACCCCGGCGCCCATGAACCTGTCCAGCCCCCCCCAGCCCAACTACAACCAGCCATTCGCCGGCCCGCCCACCACCATGCAGCAGATGACCAATCAGATGGCTGGAATGCAGGTTGGCTCCGCCCCTCCCACAGGAACAGCTCCTGGCTATGGTAAGTAAGCACTCTGAAAACAGGAAAAAAGTTAGCCTGATTATCATCGACTTTCGAATCTCTTCAAGATTTGGTCTGACCAAGAGCACAACGATTGATGTTTCCCAAACAACATTGTTGATCTGCCTCCCTAGGTTTGCTACTGGTTGATTGTTTCCTTAAAAAGTGGGTGGAGTTACCGTTTTTTCGGGAGACCAGAAACAATATTTACATTGCTCTTGGCCTGACTAGAAGCAATGCCAAAGGTGTTGCGTCACTAGGAGGGCATGGCCTGGTTAGAAAAAAGTCGCAATTGTGTGAAAGTGAGTTATTTGCGAAGCAGACGATGTGTAGTTGTTGTCCTTTATATACAAAGAAAAGGAAAGCTGTGTAGAAATGTTCAGAAAAGCTATGCAGTTGTTGTCAAGAAAGCTCATTAATATACAGGGTCCCCGCGGGACATTAAAAAGCATTAAAAAGCATTAAATATAGGACTTGCAATTTAAGGCTTTAAAAATCATTAAATTTCGAGGTGTGGCATTAATTTTCAAAGGATCGGCATTAAATTTCACCCGGACACAATGTAGTAGCCTAATATATAGATATTTGGACAGTTAAATTACGTAAAAACAGTTTTCCATCACTAAGACAGACGGCAACAAGCGCTCCGAGTCGGAACATGCCTGGGGTAGGAAACAAGGCACTCGACAGTAAATGACAGGCGGCCAGGTAGCAGACCCCCTCGTCTGGATCCCCCTACTGGTTGATGACGATGGCTGACCAAGTAAATTCCATCGACCACAGTGCGTGTGGTGGCTGACTTGACCGCAGTTTAAGAGTTGAGACTTTAAATTTCATCAACCAAAATGCCGCGTGGATATTTGTATTTCTGTGGTACCGTCAAAAATCTTTACTCGTCGAAAGCGTGAGTTTGAGTGTAGCGTTTGCTAACGCATGTAATTTCATGAATGCCATGATTGCAATTTAGATTAGCAGTTAAATCGTGCAATATTCTACTTCAAAGTCTCCGAGCTTCGTATCATTGTGTTTACGGTTATTTGATGCTGTCAAGGGGTAACGCAATCGGGAGTGTGCCCGAGTAGTGAAGTTGCAAGCGGTGGAAATGTGTGTAAAATGTAGTAAACCGGTGTTTATGAGTCTAAATGACGCAATGAGATATGCGAGGATGTCCAAATCGGTAACCGCGTGGCGTGTGCGATCGGTAGCTTATATTTTTTTTCGCGTGTCAGCGGTGAAATGCTTGTGGTATTCACATGAGCTGCTGCTGCTTTCTTGCTCTCGCCGCTCCGAAGGACTTGTTGCTAAACTGAAAGTAGAACGCCTCTTGCTAGATGCCACGGTCTCTAATATGAACCTTGGGGGGAAAGGAGGAGTAGCCCAGAGCCGTTCCTTTTTAACCCTTTTTAAACCACAGGTGTTATAGCCTCTACTCATAGTAGACTAATGTGCACTCAACTATTTATCCATTAGTAATGGTCAATTGTTGCCCATTTTATTTTATTTTTACAATTTGAAGGTATTTGATTAAATGTCATCAAACTTCAAACATGCTCAATTTTGAAATGGTTTCAGTTTTGAAGGAATTTAAAAGAAATGGGTTAGGCCTAATGGTGTTTCAAACTAGTGTGTGTCACCTCGCTCTTTTTGTTGTGTTTGCATGTCTGGTTAAATTAAGAACAACAATAAAGACTACTGGAGCTTGGGCCCTCCTGGGCAGCAGCCAGATCAACTGTAATTTTAACACAGATGCAGGCTACTTTGATTTTAAATAATAATACATTATTCTAAGGGAGGGGCAGATTCTGCACAGTCATGAAAACTCCCACATCATTCAGAAACCTCTTTAACAAGTCATGGCAAATGTCTGCCACAGAAAGTGACAAGGGAGCTGGCAGTGAGAATGAAATAACACAGAGAGCAGCGTGAATGCATGCTCCGTTTTATTTCGTAGGCTTATTAAAGCATGTGCGAGGCTGAGGGAGAAACATTAGGCCCCCCCATTAAAGAGGCCATGCCAATTTTTTTAAACTTTCTTGAATGATTATATGTTATAACAGTTCATAATATGTTTTCCTGGTCGTGTTAATGTGAAAGATTTTTTTTATTTCGTTTGATTGTTGTAGTTTATGAAAATAACAAAACGGCTAAGCCTGGCCAATTGAAAAAACAGGGCAGGCTTACGTCACCCTGACTACCCGCTGTTTGGCCACGCCCACTTTTGACGAGTCAAAATTCATAAACATTATGAATGGAGCATCTTGGCAACTCGTAACCAAACCTTACTCATATCACTGATAACTAAACAGCATAAACACCCATTGTGCTGAGGATTGCACATGTAGATATGGTAACAAACCATCCATGACTTTTCACTGGATGCCTAAAAATAAAAGAAGAAAGCTGAGGTGGATCCATCCGGAAAAAAACGTCCAACTACTCACCGAGTAGCTAGCACCTGGTAAGTGTCTTTCAACATTTGTTTTACACTGTAACCTCTTAATACGTAAAATATAGGCAATTAAAGTAAGGTGTCATGTAGATGACATTTCAATTCAAGATGCTTTCCATAAGAAAGCATCAATGATGCAGAGCTATGTTCTACCTAGCTAACCTTATGCCATAGCAGCAACTGGCGCTATGCTAAGATATTGTTATGCTGAGATATTGAGGGCTGTGTAATGCGTGTACATAAACACGGTATTTTTTTAGTGCTCTTAGTAAAAAAGAAAGGCTATGAAGTTCAGTGTTATGGTTTAAATGTAAAAGTAAACCATGTGTACACATCTCTAGCGCCGGATTTCCTATAGTAGGCTTACTCTTCATAGGATGCTGTCATGAAATGCCAGTCACGTTATCCATAACCTGCACAGGCCTACCCAGCCTTCGAGTGCGTTTAAATATGCGTTTTAATAGCTATGCGACCTTGCCTCATCCACTTGCTTCTCGTCATGATGACATCACTGACAACAGTATTATATTTCAATATCTTGCAAAAGCTCAATTGTAAAGTGTTTTCCTCATTTGCAAGTGGGATGGTGAATGAAAAACAGTCCCTCAAAAGTTGTTGTGGCGAGGCTGACAGCTGGGAAACTTCATCGTTTTCTCCACGGAGGAGGGGCCAGGAGGTGGGACGAGGAGACAAGCACAAGTGGAGGAGGCAAGGTCACATATTGGGATGCACACTTCATGTTGTCCTTGTAATTAATGTTAAGTGTAACACTTAATGTTTTCACAAAATTGTCTGCCTTCCAAAATGAGACATCAGTGGCCTAATGGTTAGGGAGGTGGTCTTGATATTGGGGCAGGTGCGAAACCCATCCTTACCTCTCTCCTCATCTCCATCATGGCTGAAGTGCCCTTGAGCAAGGCACTTAGCCCCACAATGCTGCAGGGACAGTAACCAATTCACTGTGATAAACTTGGTTGTTTGGGATAAAAATTGTCATTTAAGTATATCTTTCTATTTCTCCAGGTGAGAAGAGCAATGACCTGATGGCTGAGATTGGATGTATGGGAAGAGACGAGGTCCAGCACACCAAGCCAAGTTTAACCAATTAACTTCCCCATTTCAGCGTCTGCACCACACCATTTTCAATGTATTAATCAGATCATTCAGTTGTTCATAGACTTTTATTTTTAGACACAAAAGTACACATGCATTTTAGGGTTACGAAGGTGATACGAGGGGACGTCTATCCTGGGGATGGACATATAGCAAATGTGCATTTTATATTAATGAATGGTTCTCTGAACTACTGTGGTATCCTGACCTGAGTTCATATTATTACTTACATGCAGTATAATCCAGGCACCAAAATACCCATGTAAATGGATACATACATATACTGGATAAATAAAAATACCAAAGGAAATGCCTGGAAGGACATCATTTCAGTTATTTTGTCTATACATGTATGTTATTATCACAACTACTGTGTGTCATCACTGACTACTACCACAACAGGTACAGGTCAGGAGATGAAATGCATCAAGGGAGGAACGTGGGGGGTAGGCACGGTGGATAAGGAGACCAGCATCACTGATAGTGAGGCGCTGGCAAAGCCCAAGCGAAGCCCCACAGGCAACTTCTTCATGATGGCGTCCTGTTCTGATAAAAAAAGGAAAACATGTTATTTAAATTAATATGGTAATGTATTGTAATTTACAGGTGTTAGACAATGAAAACACCTGACATTTTGGTGTGGGAAGTTTTCATGGATAAATTGGACCACCTTGGTGGCCAGTCTACATTAATTGCACATTGCACTAAAGGAGCAGTGTGTGAAGGCTCAATTAACAGGGAAAGAGCAAAAGCACATAACAGCATGGGTTGACATACCACCATTAAAAAAAATAAAGAAAAAAAAAAAGACATGCTTCCTCTTGTGTCCACAGTTAAATCCTGTTGGATGTGGTTCATCTTGGTGGTATGCAGACATTACCTTGGATAGCCCACCAAAATATCTAATTTTTTAACCTGTTTTGGTGTGTGAATTGCAATATTTTGAAGAGAACTGTGCTCTTATTACCTGCTAATTGAACTTTCACACTCGGCGTCAGCTTCTGACACCAAGATGTTTCGTTGTCTAACCCTGTACTGTTACAGTACTGATTGAATAAATACCTGATGTAGCACTAGGTTGTCTGAATTCAAAAAAAAAAAAAAAAAAAAAAAAATGTGATGCCAGCCAGTAGGCTAAATTAATATTAATCACAACTCACTATTCATTTCTTTACCTGTGCTGCTAGGATTGTAATTCTTGGACACCATCCTGACGAATCCTGGGCACATAGAACAGTCTTCTCTCATACTTCTTCACCATGACCCATGGTTTTAGTTTGGGTGCTGACCACCTGACTCTGATGAACCTGCAATGACAAAATTGTAATACATCCCTGTATAAATATATTAATTCCTATTACATTATAGGCCGACACTGGAGGTATAGCATAAATGGAAAGATAAAAAAATATCATGGCACACCTAGATATGCATAAAGTGTAAATGTGTGCAGTTCAGTAATAGATGCTTCAGAATGAGGATACAGCATAATGATGATGAGATACTCTGATAACAGGTATGCGGTGCTCAAGACTTCAAATGAACCTTTTTCATCACCAGCCAAAATGGCTAATAAATGTTTCATCTCACTAGCCTAACCAGGCATACTCACCAATGGGTCAAAGTGGCTACCAAGTTTTATTTTGTACCAGCCAACCTGAGTTTTCACCAGCATTTGGCTGATTGCAATGTTTATTCAGAGTTCTGGCTGTGCTTTTCTTTCTTTTGAGGGGGGATATATTCTCAGGTTTTAAATGTATGCATAAACTTATCAAAGTTTAGGCCTATAACCGGTGTAACAGACTGAGTCCCCCGTATCAACTGGCGACTCCAGGTGATAAACACATTGATAGATCAAAACGAAAGTCTCAGTCCTGGTCTAAATGAATACACCCCAGATTAAGAGTGACAATTACGTCCTATCTCATCTGCTTTTCTAACATCTGCAGTCGCCAGTTGTTACGGCCCAAGATAGTCTTTCACAGCGGTAGTCTGTCCTAAATGTGTTTCTACACGTCTAACAATTCAACACCTTTTGAACACAAATACAACAACATTGAAATAAAGCTTACTTCTTGACGCATTGTGCAAACGTTGTGTCTGAAACAACAATAAAATCCACTTGGATCAACGTAACGAGTGAAACCACGTTAACCTACACAATACGTCCGAGAAGAAAAATAAAAATATGAAGGCCTGCCTGAAGCAAAAAAATACAACATTGAGTGGTGTTGTAGGTTAGCATCTTACCTGTCCCATGACGAGGATGCCGCCGCGTTGATGAGCCATCAGTGACGAACTGGTGCATAAAGTTGCTTTGTAGTAGGCAATGAAGAGGCTCGGTGTAAAGTTAATACATTTACTGAAGTAGTTTTAAATTGACACGGAATAAAATAATCCACCGCAGGCAGAGTGAGTACGTGGCTAGCAGCAACAACATACACTTCTTCTTCTCCTCCTCCCAGGATCTGTATGCCCCAAATATGCCATCTAGTGGCGCAGAATGCAATAAGGTTTTGTACATTATTAAATCTGCGCCAGTGTGGAGTACTCAGCACAATCATTTTAACATTTAGCCTATTCGGCAACGCTTATTTTTCTTTTCTTTTATCTCAAAGGCTGAGAGCAGCCTGCGAGTCCTCAGTAGAACTCTCTATGTTCTCTACAATGACGTGGTTCTCTAGCAACAGCTGAGCCAATCAGTGCAAAGCTCATAAACATTATGGACAAACCGCTTAGTTCTCCTGAGAGGTGTTTTTGGGCGCAATAAAATGCTTTGAAATACACCATCAAATAACTTTCCAGCTAAAATAATGTTGCATACCAGGTCAGAGAACACCAAGGATTATGAAAAAAAGGTGGACATGGCTATGTAATTAGAGTGGCATGGCCACTTTAACTTAATTCCTGCTTGTATGCAATTCGACAAGCTTGGTCTCCATAGGCTTCCAGATCAGTTCTTCCTTGCTGCTGCTTACATGTGTTCACATTAGGCTTCACTACTAGCACAATAGTCATAATAATACTTGTATTGTATATATGTAGGCCTATTGCATTGCATTATAGCAATGTAATTACAACTATACCATGTAACGTGCACATGCACACACCCCGTGTAGTGGTATTAATTTTCTTGTTGGAGGTATTAAAAATGGTATTAAAAAGCATTAAATTGGGTGAGCAAAAATGTGCAGATACCCTGATATACGACACCATGACAAGCAGATGAGGTTTACAATATATTTTCTCTAAAGGAGAGGAATTGAAGAGCCTGGAAAACATGTTCCTTGCTTGGTGTCTTTGGTCTCTCTGTCCCTCCTTTCCACTACGGACGTTTGTAATGAGGAACCCAAAAAGGGCAAATTACAGTGATCACAAAGTTCAGTGGAGAGAACAACTCCTCTATGTATGCTTCTTATCTGAGTCAACCTTGAAGATGTATCCTCCTAGTGCAGATGTCGCATAATTCGCTGACAAGAGCTAAGTGAAGGGAACAGAGTAACCAGAAACACAGAAAGAAGTACAACGTTTTTGCTAGCGATTGTAATTATTTCACAGTTGTGTTCATTTTAGATACAGCATGATAATTGAAAGAAAACTGTATAAATGTAATCAGTCTACATCAGTGGTTCTCAACCTTTTTTGAACAAATGCCCCCTTGGCCTCATCACAAGCCTCACAACGCCCTCCCTTGACCTCATCATAAGCCTGACAGGGCCCCCTTTAGTATTAACAACGTTAATTGACTAATGCCCCCCAATGGCAACTAAGCACCACCCCCGCTCAGCTGTATCCTTCTCAACGTCCCCCTAGAGCAGGGTTCCCCAACCTTTTTAGCACCTGGGACCGGTTTGAGTCCCATTTTTTTTTTCGCGGACCGGTAGTTACGCGTTATAATAATGATAATAATAATGATAATAATAATAATTTGATAATAATATATTATTATTATTAATATTATTATTATTTGTCATCATTGTTATTATTAATAGGTCTAATAATAATAGCCTAGTATCAATAGGGTCTAAAAATAAGGCCTAATCCTTTTTCTTCACTCCATTCAAAATGTGTAACAGCCTACATTTAAACATAACATTTAGTATTCGACTATTAAACTGACAATTAACCGACTAATTTGTGAAACCATTCTTGGTCATAGGGCTAGTGGTGCAAGGAAGATCACCCAAAACTAGCCTACTACATACTACTACTATTTTTCAACATGCGAGGATATGCGTTCTCTGCTCTGGCCATGTTCATTTTTATTGAGGACAATTGTGCGCAGTGAAATTTAGGGCTATTTATGACTGGATTATAGGTCTCCTGGTTAAGTGGCGCTTCTATTAATTCAAGGACAACTGTTTCCAACAAGCAGTCGTCATTGTTTTTTCGAACAACACGGGGAATAGTTGGAAGCTGGAGTTTGATACCGCTGAAGTTTGCCACTAGCAGCTCGTGCCCTCGCGTCGCGTTTGTGTGGACTGCTGCATAATATAACCAGCGTTTGATTCTACCGCGGTCCGAGTGCCTGAGGTTTTATGTGCAAGGTTGGATGTCATCGCCTGATTTTCTGCTAACGCTGACTTTCAGGAGCTCCTGAAACAAGTGTTGGTCGTTATTAGTTGCAACCATAAGACATATCTCGCAACGCAATGACGTTCGTAACACAGCGTTGTTGTCACGAAAGTGAAATGGCAACAAATGATAGACGTGGATTTCTAAATTAGCTCCCAAAAGTTTGCTTCGCAACGTTCAAAAGCCTTAAAAAGAAAGAGCCGGAGAAGACAGCCAAGACTCCAAAACGGCCACCATCCACTTTGCATTGCAGCATTAAATGTAAAGTGGGCGCGGCCTCTCAGCATTTGTCTGGCGCATTTGACATTCAACTAGTGATTGGACGGCACAAAGAAAAGTTTGCTTGTTATTGAAAATTAAAATAGCCTACTTGTGCTACGCCTAGGCTAAGGCAAATACTAATATGGCGATACTAAAAGTTATATTTGAGATAAGTTCTGCACTGCAGTTCATAACAAAGGCATGTCTTCTGGATTTTTTTGTTTTTTTTAAACTTAGGCCTATGTCGTGCGGCCCGGTATCAAATAGTCCACGGACCGGCACCGGTCCGCGACCCGGTGGTTGGGGACCGCTGCCCTAGAGCTCCCCAACGCCCCCTGGGGGGCTGTACCGCCCCCGTTGAGAAACACTAGTCTAGATACAGCATGTTAGACATTGCTTAATTGGATTTGACTCTTGTTCTAACTTTTGTTCACTCTCTTACATTTTTATTTCTGTGTCCTCAGCTGTGCCTCCATCCTCCCAGCCTCCCGTGTCTGGTGCCTACACCTCCACCGCGGGGCCTCCTCCTCCTTCCTCCCTCTCTCCCTCCTCCAGCGCCCCCTCCGCCCACCCCGCGGCCACAGGTGACGGAGTATCCGCCCCTGGACCTCCCCAGGCCTTCTACGGCGGAGCTCCACCACCCCCGCCCACTTCGGCCCAGCAGCCCTTCCCCGTCTCCTCCGCGCCCCCCTCGGCCTTCTCCACGGCTCCCCCCACCCAGGCTGCCGCACCTCAACCCCCAGCTGCTGCTGTTGATGCCGCCCCTGCCCCTGCCCCAGCGCCTCCCACCTCGGCTGGGCCTGCTCCTCCACCCGTCTCCCAGGCTTCGCAGGCCTTCCCTGGAGCTCCACCCCAGACAGCTCCACCTGCACAACAGATGCCTCCGTTCTCTGCCGCCGGACCTCCACCTTCCCAGCCGCCCTTCGCCTCTGGAGCTCCACCACCATCCTCGGCGCCCCCACCCACGTCCCAGCCGCAGCAGCACCTCTACGGGGGCCCTCCACCCCCCCAGCAGCATGGCGGCTACCCGCAGCCTCCACCTCCCAGCTCATCCGCTGCTGCTACCGCTACCACCAACTCTGGCTTCCCTGGAGGCATGCCCCCACCCCCCACCCCCCACCACCCCCCCCAGCAATACCCAGGCGCACCTCCATCCCTGGGCCAACAGCCCCCACCATCCCAGCCCTCCCCTCTCCTCCTCCCCACCTCCTCCGCTCCTGCTAGCCTCTCGGGCCCCATGCCTCCTCCGCCCACCGGCAACGCCGGCTTCCCGCCACAAGGGGGCGCGCCACCCAGGGGGCCCATGGGCATGCAGGCCCCCCCGCCGATGCAGCATCCATCCATGTCCGGGCCGCCTCCAGGCCCCATGGTCCAGGCCAACCACGTGGGCCCCCCCACCCAGCCTGGCATGCCGCCGCCTATGGGACCCCCCTCTGGAGCCATGCCTGGGGGCCCGCCACAGCCGGGGATGCAGGGGTACCCTCCCCAGCAGAACGGTGAGTGTGTGGACACTGTCCTGTCTAGCGCTGGGTAAAATAATCGATTTAATCGATAATCGATCGATTTCATCTAAAATTCACATAATCGATTCACAGGGCTCAAAAACGATTTTTTGGGTTCTTTTTCTTTTTGTTCTTTTTGTTTAATTTAGGTCTATGGAAAATACCCAGTAGGTATTAGTCAATTAGGCCTAGGCCTACTTATTACAAATTAGCAATCTGTTAACACTGTCAAGCCACAGCCCTTTGACAGTTTTGTATAAAAATAGGCAACAGCATCTTTTGGGGGAAATCCTGACACCAAGAAGTTAACGGATTGAATCGATTCGGAATTAATCGAATCGAATCGAATTGAATCGTGATTAATCGATTCAAAGCCCTAAGAATTGAAATCGAATCGATACAGGAACATGACTGCGATACCCAGCCCTAGTCCTGTCTGATGTAGTAGCATGCTGCTCACACTTGCTGGTATAAAAAGACTATAGGAAAACAATGGTCACGTTTACATGGTGTTTTTGATTCCGAATTAAATAGTTCAGTTGAATTTACTGTGGACTTTCAATTAATTCTGAAATGTGAAGTGTTTACATGACGTTTCCAAAGTGGAATTAAGCTTTTGTCAGAATTGAATTGAGTTAAATCTGAATTAAGTGTCATGTAAATGTGGACATTGAGGCATAGCCTCTAAACTACAATACCGGCCAATTTCCTCATGCAGTTGTATTGCTCACGTTACCCTTGACATGTCGGCTCCCTGCGATGCAGCAATTTTATGTTCAACCTTTTCCGAGATCCTGGCCATTCTAATGGCGTCAGAATGCGGCCCTGAATTTTGCTTTGCTTCGCTTGGTTAATTTTGTCTTCTCTTCCTACCGTGAGGTGCCCTTGGTCATGGCATCTAAACTCTGCTATGTTTTTGGGGAGGTTGCCCCTCGCCCCCTGCTAGTTATTCCCTGCACCTAATTGAACTTGCACAGCTAAGCTTAATTGTCTTTGCCTGTTGTCAGCTATCAATAATTGATGAGGCAGCAAAGACAATTACCCTCCACCAAGGATGGAGTAACTACACAGCACACTGAGCACTTTGAAAATGTAGTATATGTTGGGGAATTTCATGCCTTTGTTGATAAGACAGACTGATGCCTTGTGCATACCAAGAGCGATCTACGCGAAATCATTATTTCTCAATGGAGGGTGAGAGAACTGGGCGATCAGAGCGAATTCGCCAGGAGTGAAGCGAACTGGGCGACCAGAGCAAATGTAATCAAGCTCAAGCTCAAACTCAAGCTAATATTATGGTAGTGAGCTATGACACGATTCGGCGAAAACCAATTGGAATGTTCACATCTCCGAATATCCCAGGCTGTCTAGCCAGAGCCGTTACGTGATTAGCTAAATCAAACTTGTCAATGTCACGTCCAGAGCAAATAAAGCAAATTCATGGTGAAACTTCTTCAGCAACCTCAGCGACCTGGGTTGCGTAGGTCGCCCTTGGTCTACACGCAGCATGAGACGGTGATGAGAAGTAAGTGGGAGAGAGGTGGCGAAGGATTGGGAAATTACCTCAGGTCAGAATGAAACCCCGGTGTAATGCTATGGCGCCTTAGCCAAATCAGCCATGGTGCCAACCTGGGTTGCCTTTCTGGAAGCCATAGTGGCCAACTACGTTAGCTACTTTGTTGTTTGCCATGCAATTTCTCTTTGGCAACTGCCCAAGCTGCTAACTGGCTGGTAACTATGCTTTCGAGAAACACACCTCTGATTTGTACATTTTTGTTGGTGTTGTTTTTTGTGCATCAGGTAATTTTGGTCAGATGATGAGGGGTCCCCAGCCCGGCGGATACCCAGGGCAACAGTATCCAGGGCAACAGAACTTTGGGGGGCCTCCTCAGCCCGCTGCGCCCGCCCCTCCCCCACAGAAACGCTTGGACCCTGACTCCATCCCCAGTCCGGTACGTAGGCGCGCGCACGCGCGCACACACACACACACACACACACACACACACACACACACACACACACACACACACAGACACACAGACACACACAGACACACAGACACACAGACACACACACACACACACACACACACACACACACACACACACACACACACACACAGTTCAACCCAGCTACCTTTTTTTGTTTCCTCGTAATTCAATTCAGTGTACAGAAGCACATACATACTCAGTTTGCACACTTCCACTCTCTTCTCACCTCACATAGCGTAGTGGTCTCCACCTACAGTGTTGTGACTATTGTCTGTGCGTATTGGTGTATTTATGTCATGGTGTTTGGGATAGAAGGCTATACTGTGTCTCTGGCGTGACTGAAGTACACTCGGTCCGTGATGGGCAACCTCGTTACAATCCAATGCCACATATTCCAAGCAACCTGGCTTAGGGCTGGGCGATATGAAAAAAACAAAAACGCTTTGGATTACTTTATATCACGATAACGATATATATCACGTTATAGCACAATTACATACGTTTTCAGTTATTCTCTTTATTTGCTCTTTATTTTTTCATGTCGCAAAACAACCTTTCTTTAAAATTTATCTTTTTATCCTTATTTTTACAGTTACATTAACTTATTTGACAACATGAATTGTAATTAAATTGATATTCAATTGTATAAAATTGATAAAATTACTATCACGATATAACGATATAGGAGAAACTTAACGATATACACTTTTTTTTTATATCACGATAACGATATATACGTCATATTGCCCAGCCCTAACCTGGCTTTACCTGTCCAATTCAACCAATTGGTCACCTGAGGGGTGTACTAAGAGGCTGGTTCAGGAGTAAACCAGGTTAACTTTGTAATACTGTCCCATTTTTGGAAATAAGCTTATTTTACACCTCCCCTTTAGTTAAATAATAGGCTCTTACCTTTCTCTTGTACTTCCAACCGTTTTCTAGTTATGGCAGTGCACATTTTACCTCCAAGCTAACAGTTAACATTGAGTCCTATGAGACCAGTTAGCCGCGAGCTGTTCTCCTAGGACTCAATGTTAACTGCTAGCATGGAGGTAAAATTTGCACTGCCATAGCCAGAGAACGGTTGAAAGTACAGGAGAACGGTAAAACCCTATTATTAACTCAAGGGGAGGTGTAAAATAAGCTTATTTCCAAAAATGGGACAGTATCACTTTAAGAGGTAAATCATCTAATAGAAGAGCCTGGAGTCCTCATTTTGAGATGATTTACCTCTAAACTTAACCTGGTTTACTCCTGAACCAGCTTCTTAGTATAGGTCCCTGGTTGTCTTGGGCAGGTAAAGCAGGGTCATTTGGAATATGTGGCACTGGATTTCAACTAGTGAATCCAGATTGCTCATTAGTCACCAGTCACCAGTCACCAGTAGGTGGACTAGTCCAGAGCCGTAGATTAGAAGAGCTAAAGCGTTGCCATAGGATCCCGCGGGATACGTCCACCGACAAAACTGGTGGCGACTGACCATATATGGTCAAAGATGGCCGACCTCGCAGTCCCATTCAGTTTTGCACAGCCTTCACTTTGGTCCATATGTAGCGTCCGTTTCCATAGACTATCATTTGGGACTCGAAGAAGAATTGATATAACAACCTTTTTTTAGTGTTTCAAAGCAAACAATTTCAAGGGACTGTGCAATCACTTTACCTAAATTGACAACTTGTGTCACAGAACAAAATCAGCACGGTCTAATTAGTACATGTAACCTAGCCATGCTAACACAAACCTATGGCAGAGATGGGGTTAGCTGGACCCAACGAGGCTAGCGTAACGCCACGTGAAGCCACGTGACCAAAGAGAAAAGACTGCGTCAACTCTCCCCATCTACGGCTCTGGCATTGTCAACACTGGTGCGCTCTACATCTGGTGCAGTCTCTTAATGCCGCCAGCTCTTAATAAAAAAAAAACCTGCTTTGTTTTTCATCTCAAGTTAATATATGCATGCACAGCTGCCAATGTCTCTTGCTGCATCCATGTTTCCTTGAAAATGCCCTCTAAAAAAATAATTTCAGTGATTTCAGTGCATTCATGACTAATATCTGTATTTCGCTGGTCTGCAAGCAAATAAACGAACAATAAAAAAAACGCATACTAGGACGGACAAAAGAACAGAGGTAACCATGGTTACTCAT
Source organism: Engraulis encrasicolus (assembly GCF_034702125.1). Taxonomy (NCBI): domain Eukaryota; kingdom Metazoa; phylum Chordata; class Actinopteri; order Clupeiformes; family Engraulidae; genus Engraulis; species Engraulis encrasicolus. The sequence continues at coordinate 35,339,333 of NC_085873.1, read as the reverse complement.
CTGTTGTGCTTTCCCTCTCTCTCTCTCTCCCTCTTTTATGTGACTTGCATCCTTTCTCTTCTTCTTCTCGCTCTGTCTTTTCCTCAATTTTGCTGGACCATAAAAAAAAAAAAATCTGTTAAATAAACAAAGCAAGCGCCTGACGTGCCGCCTGTTCAGAAAACAAGACATAGAATAGACCCAGACGCTATCCCCAGCCCAGTAAGTGACGTGCTTGTGCGTTTGTGCATTTGTGTGTCGGCGTGTGTTGTGTGCAATGCATGCATGTTTGTGTGGTGATATGTCCATGTGTTTGTGTGTCTTTCCTCAGCCTGTATTTCTGTGTAGAAACTAACCCAACATGCATAACACCACACCACACATTGTCCCGTTGAAGCCATTTTCTAAAATTTTTGTCATTGTTCAACCAGTCCCTCCAGGAATTCCGCGCGATATCACAACTTTAACCAATCACCGCAATTTCTCACAACTTTTGGCACCTTTTTGGCCTCCCCATCTGAAAGTTGCAAAATACTTACTATTTTCTAATCGCATATTTATCATTAACGGACTGTCAACAGGGAAAGAGAGCGCGTGCCTGTCAACAGAGCCTGAGATGTCAACTTTTTGAAAAAATGCCTTCAAATTCCTGGGGGCAGTGTTCAACACTAATGTCTTCTGATGCTGAAGCGATTAACTCACTCTTATATTTTTGAGCTGTCCGTGGAATTATATGAAATGCAATCAGCTGGTGACTTTGGTTAGAAAACGGACAAGTCATAGACCTAGTAGATTTATTATGAAATGAATGTGACTTCCAGCATCAGAATCACTATTGAAAATGCGTGTGAAGAGTGTGGGGATCACTTGGGTTTTTTTACACACACACACACACACACACACACACACACACACACACACACACACACACACACACACACACACACACACACACACACACACACACACACACACACACACACACCAGCATGCCTCACTCCTCACTCCTCTCTGCATGTCTGACCTCACCTCTCCCTCCCCCATAACCAGGCATGCTCATTGGCAGAGGTCTCCTATGGATGTAGCCACGTTGCTCAGGTTTTACATTGTAATGCGACCCTATCGTCACAATGTACTCAACTTGTACTCACCTTGATATTGCTTTTGCTGCACAGACTAACCACCACATTGTCACCATATTGTCATCAAGTATAAAGTTCAAGCATGTTTTTTTTTGCTAGAGTTATTAAAACCATTCACAAATACGGTCACAGACTTTAAAAATCGGACGTTATTGCTTTTGTCAATTGTATGGGACAATTGCTGTGATTTCTTTCGTGTTATCTGTAAACGCTGCAGTTGTACCCAATGATGATTCTTACAAGACAAGTACAGTCTTGGTTATTATACAAATGGTATGAATCTGTAAAATGGATCAGTTGAAAGGTGGTAAAAATGTACACATTATTATATTTTCAAGACGACCCACAGTCTGGGTGGAGATGTTTTCAGTGCTGTTGCTGAGTGCAGTAGTGGTATATTCTGACGATAGCGGTGTGTTTAACTGGTGACCTCATCTACTCTCCTTGTATCTCCTCTCACTGTGACCTCAGTGCTATCGCTCTCTCTCTCTCTCATGTTCATGGGCACCTCATGCTGTCACAAGTCAATGTGCTTACATTCTAGCTGGAATGCTGCAGATGTGTGAGGTGGTTACACTCGGGTAGAGGTGTGTGGGGGTGCGTGCGTGTGTAAGTGGGTCAAAGACGTGCAAAATGGCATTGTCATTCAGTGTAACGGATACCTTCTGCTGACTGTAACGCTAAAAAAAAAAACATGATTTTAAAATTGTTTCAAGTGAATGGATGACAGCCGAGGCTTTCATGAATTCACTGGAAAAAAATAAAATAAAAAGAGTCATGTTTTTTACCGTTACAGTCAGCAGAAGGTATCCGTTACACTGAATGACAATGCCATTTTGCACGTCTTTGACCCAAGTGTGTGTGTGGACGTGGGCGTGCGTGCGTGCGTGTGTGTGTGTGTGTATTAAGCTCCTGCTTGACCGTGTCCCCACCACCTCTCCCCTTCAGATCCAGGTGATTGAGGACGACAGGGTCAACAAGGGCACGGAGCCCTTTACCACCGGGGTCAGAGGTCAGGCCCCTCCTCTGGTCACCACCAACTTCCAGGTCAAAGATCAAGGTGAGGTGATGGGTTTTTTTTTATATATGGGGCTTCAAATCCAACAGAAAGGGGCGCACCTTAATTTTTTTTTGTTTTTTTTTTTGTGCTCAGACGTATTTCGGCGTGTGCCTTCCTCAGTGTGTAACAATGTGTAACCATACTTAAATGTGTGTATATATATATATATCAATGGCGTATTTGCCATCAGGGTCCCCGCGGGACATTAAAAAGCATTAAAAAGCATTAAATACAGGACTTGCAATTTAAGGCTTTAAAAATCATTAAATTTCGAGGTGTGGCATTAATTTTCAAAGGATCGGCATTAAATTTCACCCGGACACAATGTAGTAGCCTAATATATAGATATTTGGACAGTTAAATTACGTAAAAACAGTTTTCCATCACTAAGACAGACGGCAACAAGCGCTCCGAGTCGGAACATGCCTGGGGTAGGAAACAAGGCACTCGACAGTAAATGACAGGCGGCCAGGTAGCAGACCCCCTCGTCTGGATCCCCCTACTGGTTGATGACGATGGCTGACCAAGTAAATTCCATCGACCACAGTGCGTGTGGTGGCTGACTTGACCGCAGTTTAAGAGTTGAGACTTTAAATTTCATCAACCAAAATGCCGCGTGGATATTTGTATTTCTGTGGTACCGTCGAAACTTTACTCGTCGAAAGCGTGAGTTTGAGTGTAGCGTTTGCTAACGCATGTAATTTCATGAATGCCATGATTGCAATTTAGATTAGCAGTTAAATCGTGCAATATTCTACTTCAAAGTCTCCGAGCTTCGTATCATTGTGTTTACGGTTATTTGATGCTGTCAAGGGGTAACGCAATCGGGAGTGTGCCCGAGTAGTGAAGTTGCAAGCGGTGGAAATGTGTGTAAAATGTAATAAACCGGTGTTTACGAGTCTAAATGACGCAATGAGATATGCGAGGATGTCCAAATCGGTAACCGCGTGGCGTGTGCATCGGTAGCTTATATTTTAGTCGCGTGTCAGCGGTGAAATGCTTGTGGTATTGAAGCTGCTGCTGCTTGCTCTCGCCGCTCCGAAGGACTTGTTGCTAAACAGAAAGTAGAACGCCTCTTGCTAGATGCCACCGTCTCTATTATGAAGCTTGGGGGGAAAGGAGGAGTAGCCCAGAGCCGTTCCTTTTTAACCCTTTTTAAACCACAGGTGTTATAGCCTCTACTCATAGTAGGCTAATGTGCACTCAACTATTTATCCATTATGAATGGTCAATTGTTGCCCATTTTATTTTATTTTTTACAATTGAAGGTATTTGATTAAATGTCATCAAACTTTCAAACATGCTCAATTTTGAAATGGTTTCAGTTTTGAAGGAATTTAAAAGAAATGGGTTAGGCCTAATGGTGTTTCAAACTAGTGTGTGTCACCTCGCTCTTTTTGTTGTGTTTGCATGTCTGGTTAAATTAAGAACAACAATAAAGACTATTGGAGCTTGGGCCCTCCTGGGCAGCAGCCAGATCAACTGTAATTTTAACACAGATGCAGGCTACTTTGATTTTAAATAATAATACATTATTCTAAGGGAGGGGCAGATTCTGCACAGTCATGAAAACTCCCACATCATTCAGAAACCTCTTTAACAAGTCATGGCAAATGTCTGCCACAGAAAGTGACAAGGGAGCTGGCAGTGAGAATGAAATAACACAGAGAGCAGCGTGAATGCATGCTCAGTTTTATTTCGTAGGCTTATTAAAGCATGTGCGAGGCTGAGGGAGAAACATTAGGCCCCCCCATTAACTTAATTCCTGCTTGTATGCAATTCGACAAGCTTGGTCTCCATAGGCTTCTAGATCAGTTTTTCCTTGCTGCTGCTTACATGTGTTCACATTAGGCTTCACTACTAGCACAATAGTCATAATAATACTTTTATTGTATATACCGTATGTAGGCCTATTGCATTGCATTATAGCAATGTAATAACAACTATACCATGTAACGTGCACATGCACACACCCCGTGTAGTGGTATTAATTTTCTTGTTGGAGGTATTAAAAATGGTATTAAAAAGCATTAAATTGGGTGAGCAAAAATGTGCAGATACCCTGGCCATTGAGGAAAGGGAGGACGATCCTCCCTCAAAATAATAAAGCCATATCTTCCAGTATAAATTACAGAAAACAAAACATATTTATTATATCTTTGTTATATAATTGTTAGTATTTTATAGCTATTTAGCGATAAAAACATATACTTTAGCGCTTCTAATTCACATAATAGACCTTGGAGGACCGTCCTCCCTCCCATCCTCATTGACTTCCATTATAAATGGTGAAATTTCGGCCGTAGCGCGGGCTTTACTTTTTAACATTGAAGTGAATGGAGCTTAGGGAGGACTTTCCTCCCTTTAGGCGGGTCTAGAGCCATGGAAGTAATCTGCCTATCAGCGAAGCTGAATTTATCAAAAGCCAATCAGAATATGACGAGTTGGGTTGACAGACGACAAGCATGGACTCGGTCGTCATGACAACGATATACAAATTATACCGTGTGAGAAGAATGCGGCAGCAGCCAGACAGTGGGAAGTTTGGAGTAATTGGCGAATGTTTTATGAACCCTTAATAAATACAAAGGAAAGATCGACTGTTTTCATGTTGTGAATCGCGCAATATCACTCCCTGGATTTAGATTGAAAACCGAATGGAAAGGTCAGTGTGTTTATATCAGTCACTCACGCCACTCGATCACTACACAATGCAAGCGACGCGCGGATGCAAACGCATTCATGATTCAAATGGTCGGACCATCACCAACGTTTTTAAAAGGTAGTCTTGTTTCAGCATGTCCTACGTGCACAAATAATAGTCTCAATGCTTGTCTTTGCGTTTCTCATTCGTGCTTTTCCCCCAAAAGAGGGTTATTTACAAATGGGAATAAGAATGCTTTTGGCTGCACATGAATGCACTGACCCTAGACTGGCGTTCTTTTCTCCCTCCTCAAGACGAGAAACATGACAGCACGAAGCTCTTCATAAAAAGTCTCTGGCTAAACTTCTAACATGTAGCCTACATCATGTTATGTAGTTTCATTTGGGTGGAATTAGGAACACTAGGCATGGATTTACAAAGTAATCTGTACGACGTATTTCTTTGAAAAATAGCCAGACGCACCCTGTTCCATACGCTTGCCAGCTCCTCCTTCCACAGCTGTCGCTCTCGCAGGTAGGCCTACCGTCAAAAGCAAAACGGATAGGCGACCACAACCATAGGCCACGTACCACGTTACGGATCATAAATAAGATGTTAAAAATAAGATAATGGAGGGGGTTTACAATGTTTAAAAATCTGTAAGAATTTGTTGGAAGGAGTTGAGTTTAAAACCCTTAGGCCTAGGCTATACAAGTCACTCAATGTCCTAGGCATTCCTATAGGGTCTTCAGAATTGTCAATTTTTGCCTATGGTTAAAAAAACACAACTGACAGGGTGAAATGCCATGCTGCCTTTGGTCAACGTTAGATATACTCCCTATGAAACTTTCTACTTTCTATAATATTTTTCTTCACTCCTCTCTTTCTTTCCCTTAAAACACTTTTGGGCAGTTATGAAAGATAATATATTGTACAAAGTTTGTTGCAATTATTTTATAGATGTCATAAGTCAGCTTTCCAGACAACACAATGCCATATCAGTTAAGTTACCTAGTAGGCCTACAACCTAATACTAAGCATCTGCCATTACTAACCCCATTTACTCGCATCTATCCGACTGACCACCTCCTTGTCCTCCCTAATTTTTATGACCAAAAGACGCCACTGATATATATATATATATTTTTTTTTTTTTAATTTGGCCAGCACCCTCAAAATAATGAAGAAACTTTTGAGTGAAGCCTCCTACCTGGTATAATTGACTTTTTATGTAGTGGCAAGACAGAGAGGTTTGCTTTTTGTTTTTTGTGCGTGCGACGTGCGTGCGTTTTTGCATGTGTCCACGTTGCTGTCTGTCGCTTGGTCCAGGATCTCAGTCTTGTAGAGTCCGTTGCTGGAGTCACGATTGACCAACAACTTAAAGTCAGGTCAAAGTAATGCGTTTATGAATGTGGCTCTAGTCCTGTGTAAAGGCAAGGCAAGGCAAGGCAAGGCAAGTTTATTTATATAGCGCATTTCATACACAGGTGCAACTCAATGTGCTTCACAAAGTTAACAAATGTAAATGAAAGGAAAACAGGGAAATGAATTAGAGTCAGAAAAAACATTTAAAACATTAAGATAAAACATAAGGTAAAAATAATAATAAAATAAAACATAAATAAACATAAAACCTTGAAAAACATACGCAGTCTTCAGATTTTAACTGTTCGACGACAGAGGAGTCTGGACTCCTTTTTTCCGTTTACCTGATAGAGTCTAGAATTGTCAGGGTTTTGTCTTCTCTTATTTTACCGTCTTTTCATTCAATCCTCAGAATTTAACTGTTCGACGACAGAGGAGTCTGGCCTCCTTTTTTCCGTTTACCTGATAGGGTCTAGAATTGTCAGGGTTTTGTCTTCTCTTATTTTACCGTCTTTTCATTCAATAATTTAAGACATAATATTTAAGTGAGCACCCACCTAAATCTGAAAGTGTGCGTGTTTGTGTCCGTTCTTCTGTCTGTGTGTGTCTGTGTGTCCAGGCAATGCCAGTCCTCGCTTCGTCCGCTGCACGGCGTACAACATGCCCTGCACGTCAGACATGGCCAAGCAGTCGCAGGTGCCCCTGGCAGCTGTCATCAAGCCCCTGGCCACCCTGCCAGCAGATGAGGTAATGTGCATCACACACACATTAACACTTTCTCTCGCACACACTCACTCACTCACTCACTCACTCACTCACTCACTCACTCACTCACTCACTCACTCACTCACTCACTCACTCACTCACTCACTCACTCACTCACTCACTCACTCACTCACTCACTCACTCACTCACTCACTCACTCACTCACTCACTCACTCACTCACTCACTCACTCACTCACTCACACACACACACACACACACACACTATCCTATGATGTTGTTGACATGCCTCCTTTGTTCCGCAGACGCCTCCGTACATCGTGGACCACGGGGAGAGCGGCCCTATCCGCTGCAACCGCTGCAAGGCCTACATGTGCCCCTACATGCAGTTCATCGAGGGCGGACGCAAGTTCCAGTGCGGCTTCTGCAGCTGCGTCACGGAGGGTGAGTAAAAAACACGCACACGCACACGCACACACACAAACTCGCACACGCACACGCACACACTCTCACACACATTCTCATTCACACTCACTTACTCAAGCACACAGACACTCAAACATTCTCACTCAAGCAAAAAAAAACATTAAACACAAATTATTAGATTTATTAGATTAAACACAAAGCGCACACTTACAGTCAATCAGACACGAGACAGGGAAAGTAGTAATACACAACCAAGTACACCGGTAAACCAACATGGTGCAAAGTGTTCTTCTTGTGTAGCGGTGGTCACGACCAAATCGGCAAATCGGCACTCACGAGCCGAGTTATTAACTTATCATTAACCACCATGTCCACAAGCAGGCGCTTTTTGGCCCCTCAGCCATCATCAGTGCGTTAGGCACAAGGACCAAAACACGCCTGCTTGTGGACATGGTGTTAAATGCAGGGTTCCCACGGGTCATGGAATTTCTGGAATATCATGGAATTTCATAAAAGTTTTTCCAGTCATGGAATTTTACAATTTTGCATGAACAGTCATGAAATATAATGGAATTTATTTTAACAGTTGTGTAGAAGCAAAAACTTTTTTCGTTTTGTGTATAACATTGTTTCTTACTGGTTATACTACAACCCATAGCCAGAGAGGGTTTGGTTTCGTGCTTTAATGTGCAACATTCTAGGATGCAATGAGCCCCCTTTAGTCTGGCGGTGGCTTGGCGTCGGCTTTAGGGGTGAAGAAAATCTTCAGTTTTCACCATTTTCAAAACTTAACGTTATTTCTTTTTACGGAAGAGGTCATGGAAATTCTTTGCTTTGGGTCTGGAAAGTCATGGAAAATCATGGAATTTTATATCTGAATTAAGAGTGGGAACCCTGTAAATGACTTCTAAAATGTCTAAGCCAGTGGTTCTTAACCTGGGGTGCGGGCACCCCCTGGGGGTGCACCAGAGATTTCAGAGGGTGCGCGGAATTTTTTTTGTGTCGAGGCTGTGACCAAAATTCTGCTTGCAAACATAATAATTACACCAAATTTAGAGCAAATTAAAACACATTTCGGTCCACATTTTAAAGTCATTACGGTATTGATTAATGGCTTAAGCAAAAATCATTGTAATTAGTCACTTAAACATTTTTTTTGTGTGAATACACATGTAGAAGTTTGGGTAGAGGGTGCACGGCTTGTCTTGGGTGCGTTAAGAAAAAAAGGTTAAGAACCACTGGTCTAAGCGACATGTTTGTCTTGCGTCCCCAGTGCCTCCGCAGTACTTCCAGCATCTGGACCACACGGGGAAGAGGGTGGACTGCTACGACCGGCCAGAGCTCTCCATGGGCAGCTACGAGTTCATGGCCACCGTCGACTACTGCAAGGTAACACAGAAAGCACCATTTAACTATTTACTGTTAATTATTAAACTTCTGACTATTAACTATTAAACGAAACTATAATTAGGGGTCTATATTACAAAGCTGGACCAGGTTAAGGTGAGAGGTAAATCCTCTAATAGAAGAGACAAGAGTCCTCATTTTCTTAAGAGCTCCAGGACTCCAGGCTCTTCTATTAGATGATTTACCTCTTAACTTAACCTGGTTTACTCCTGAACCAGCTCTGTAGTATAGGCCCCTGTAAAAGTAAAGTATTAGTAATTTAATATTATTTTAGTTGTTTCTTTTTGCATTTTTGTAGTGGAGACTGCCACAGTATTACACTGCACTTTGCTTTCCTCCTTTTTCATCATGATTGTGAAGTATAATTTGTATTAATTCTCTAAAATACAGGTGTTAAAGCTTTCCGTTGTTTGTTTTATACAGTGAAGACTGCCACGATGTTACTCTCCACTGAACATAGTGTTGCATATTTTGTTATTTTTCTGTTACTTCAGCCTCAAGAATTGCTCTTTTTTTAAAAAATAAAAAACCACAGGTGTTTTAAAGTGTGTGTTTGTGTGTGTGGTGTGTTTTCAGAACAATAAGATCCCTCAGCCCCCTGCCTACATATTCCTGATCGATGTGTCTTACAACGCTGTGCGAAGCGGCATGGTGGGAATCGTATGCCAGGAACTCAAGACACTGCTGGACTACCTGCCCAGGTGAAGAACACGCATGCGCGCACGCACGCGCGCGCACACACACACACACACACACACTGCTGGACTACCTGCCCAGGTGAAGAACACACAAGCGCATGCGCGCTCACACACATAGACAGACACGCGCACAGACACACAACACACACACACACTGCTGGACTACCTGCCCAGGTTAAGAACACACATGCACACGCACACACGCCACACACACATTCACACGCAGACAGACAGTTGCACACGCAGACAGACAGACAGACAGACACACAGTCTGCTGTATTACATATCCAGTAATGTAGTGGCCCCTACGCTGACCCATACGGGAGCTCTTCTTCTGAGTCACATATATGGCTGCCGGATAGCCTGCGCAGTCTACGTTGCATTCAACACTGGCCTTTGCGCTAGGTGGCTCTCGACACATTGTACCTCTGCAGTTTTATTTAAACTCAGCATAGCTCTTGGCTATGGTTCTGGTCTTAGTGAGGAGTCCCCTTGTTTTCCCCCAAAAAACACTTGAGTCGTATTGTCAAGCCAACAAGTAGGACCACTACCTTGCGTCTAATCGTTACTTTCCTTTCTTAACCACACCACAGGGAAAACCCGGACCTGGCGTCCCCGGTGCGCGTGGGCTTCGTGACCTACAACAAGGTGCTGCACTTCTACAACGTGAAGGCGTCGCTGGCGCAGCCCCAGATGATGGTGGTGTCGGACGTGGCTGACATGTTCGTGCCGCTCCTCGATGGCTTCCTCGTCAACGTGGACGAGTCGCGCATGGTTATCGAGAGGTACGCCATCATGAGTCAGTTCAGTCATTTGAGTTATATTACCGGTCTGGTCCACCGACTATATGTCGCCTCTGAACCGAATTTAGTCTGCCAATTCATTTTGGATGAAAACAGTTTGAATTGTAAATGCTGGTCAACATTAGTAAAATCATTCCAAAGGAGTTTGAAGAAATAATCACGCCAACATCTGATAACCACAGTACTAGATGATTAGCATTGCAGGAATCCTTTCGAATGAAATCAATATGAAGGGTTCAGATGCAAAACCTCCTAAGTGCCATTTCTGAAAATGATCTTAATTCATTTTTATTTAAAACAAAGCTATCATAATTGCATATTTTTTTATTTTAACAAAAAAGTAAACCAAACCAACAACTGGGTTATCTAACAATATTGAAGTGCAGGTATTCAGAAATGGAGTTAGGGGGTTTTGCATCTGAACTCTTCATATGTCAGTCTGTTTCCACTAAGGCTGTAACGATATTGCATCGAACCGAGGGATCGCGGTACGCAGACCCACGAACCCCTATCGCGAAGCTTCCTCACAGAATCGCGATGTGCCCTTTTAAAGTTGTTACCCTCAGTGTAGAACACAACAGGCAACATACAGGCAAGAGTTTGCATATGCGCTTAAAAAGACCAGTAGAAAAAGGGCGCACACGTTCGAGTAACAGTTCCATTCACCCCTTTCTCATATAAAATGCTCCGTCCAACCAGCACGTTGTTGTTATCCATTGCCTGAGCAACCTCCGTGAGACGAAAAACTTGGGCAAACATCGGAAGGTGAAGGACAAATGAACAACAGACCAAGAAGGCTTTTATAAACGTGTCAAGATTTTTGTTTTATTCATGCATGCGCAAGGTATGGCGAGTGGAGTTTGACGTTGGAGCAGAGAGAGAGCGCACGAGATGCTCCGCCTGCCTACAAACCAGCCTGGAATCGCTTGTAGGGAGGTGCCCGACGTCGGACGAACGTTGAGGCAGAATATTAGGCAGCATTATTTCTTCCCACATTAATGTTAGGCTATATTGTAAAATGGAGCAGAGAGAGCGAGAGAGAGAGCGCACGAGATGCTCCGCCTGCCTAAACCAGCCTGGAATCGCTTGTAGGGAGGTGCCCGAAGTCGGACGAACGTTGAGGCAGAATATTAGGCAGCATTATTTCTTCCCACGTTAATGTTAGGCTATATTGTAAAATTACCGCCTGCATAAGCAGAAAGCATGCTCCATTTCAGCCTCTGCATTCATTCTCGCTCTTGATAAAATGTCAAACCACAAAACAAAACGAAAAACGTCCGCGTTATGTAGCAGTGAGAACTAACTGAGGTTCATTTTGAGGTTTGTAGGCGGGCACGCGCTGCTGCACGATCAAAAAGAGCTACGGAAATATTTAACTTAATCAAAATTAAGTGTTGCATTTCTTTAAGTAGCCTAACTTAATACAACATGTTTCCTGACGATATATGGCCTGTGTTGTTTTAATGTTTGGATATTAATTGGATAAAGTTTGATAAAGTAAGACAGCTGCCAAGCAATGACCATACACCCTGACCCCCTCTCCTCTCTCTCTCTCTCTCTCTCTCTCTCTCTATATATATATATATATATATATATATATATATATATATATATATATATATATGATCTTAGCCTATTTATAAGCCCTTTTCCTTGGTGAACTAATATCCCTTATTTCTCTGTGTTGTGTTTTGATGGGAACACCTGGGAACAGGTTGCTGTGGTAGCCTATATCTGGAACATTATTCAGCCTTGTAAACCTACAAAATTAATGCAGGCAGGTAAATGCAAAAAATATATTAATTACAAAGTATAAATATCATTTATTTTCTTATTATTATTTAATTTTTTTCAATTTTTTTTTCAAATTTTTTTTGTGAAATCGTGGGGCATATCGAACCGTGGGTCATATATCGTGATACAAACCGAATCGTGGGTTGGGTGTATCGTTACAGCCCTAGTTTGCACTATGTGCAGTTTTCCCCTGCTGACCTGGGATTCCTAAGAGTCACCTCCCCCTGCCATACTGGATTTTTGTTCATTTCATTTTATGTTTGGGCATTTTCTTGTTTATTTCCAGGTCACATGGTCTGATCGGTAAACACAAGGTTTGATCACAATGTCTGGATCAGTAAAGTCACCATTTCTCTCCATGTTTGTGTGTGTGGCAGTTTACTGGACCAGATCCCTGAGATGTTTGCCGACACGCGGGAGACGGAGACGGTGTTTGGGCCTGTGATCCAAGCTGGTCTGGAAGCCTTGAAGGTAGCACAGCTGCGTGTGTGCGTGAGTGAGTCACGGGAGACGGTCTCCTCCGATCACTGTGTATCTGGGTGAACAAATCATCATCATCTCACACACACACACACGCACGCACGCTTTCTGGTAACCAAGTCAGGTTCAGTTCTTAAAGGTGTGTGTGAAAGACAGATGAGCACAGTGAGAAAAACACACACACACACACACACACACACACACGCGCGCGCACACACACACACACACACACACACACACACACACACACACACACACACACACACACACACACACACACACACACACACACACACACACACACACCTAAACTTTGACGAATCCCAGGTCAGCGGGGGCTCCGCAAGGTTGTGTTCTCAGCCCCCTGCTGTTCACGCTGCTGACACATGACTGCACAACGACCCACAGCACTAACCATCTAGTGAAGTTTGCGGATGATACAACACTGGTGGGCCTCATCACTAAGGGCGATGAGACCCACTACAGAGAAGAAGTAGACCTGCTGGCCAGATGGTGCAAAGACAACAACCTCCTGCTGAATGTCAACAAGACCAAGGAGATTGTTGTCAACTTTCAGAGGGTCCAAAAACAACTGCCACCACTGACCATCGACGGTGATGCTGTGGAGAGAGTGAGCAGCACCAAGTTCCTTGGAGTGCACATCAGCGACGACCTCTCTTGGACCACCAACACTACATCACTGGCGAAGAAGGCCCATCAGCGTCTCTACTTCTTGCGCAAACTAAAGAAAGCAAGTGCTACACCCTCCATCATGACAACATTCTACAGAGGAACCATAGAGAGCGTCGTGTCCAGCTGCATCACAGTGTGGGGAGGAAGCTGCACGGAGAAAAACAGGAAGACACTCCAGCGTGTTGTGAACACAGCGAAGAAGATCATTGGAGTACCACTCCCCTCCCTGCAGGACATTTACACCGCACGCCTCACCCGAAAAGCACTGATGATCATCAAAGACACAAGCCACCCTGCACACAAACTGTTCAGCCTCCTGCCCTCTGGAAAGAGGTACAGGCGCCTCCGTTCCCGTACCACCAGGCTTGCAAGCAGCACGATGCATCAAGCAATCAAGATACTGAACACTCAACCCACTCTCCCTTCACTGTCAGCCTCTAGCCAGCCAGGCCACTGACAACGCTCCCCCCCCTCATCCCCACCACCATATCTGCGACTGAACATTCCACCTGCACTACTACATCTGTGACTGAACTTTCAACCTGCACTAACTCAAAACATGCACACACACACACACACACACACACACAAACACACACACACACACCCACACACACACACACACACACACACACACACACACACACACACACACACACACACACATACACACATACACACATACACACATACACACAAGCANACTGCACTTTCTGCACAAAACCCGAACATACACACACTGACACACAACTCATACTCACACACATACACACACACACACACACACATACACAGGTACACACACACAGACGCACACCGCACTTTCTACCTGCACTAAACACACACACACACACACACACACACACACACACACACACACACACACACACACACACACACACACACACACACACACACGCATACAAACACACACACACACACACATACTGCTGCTGGTGTATTTAATAAAACCTTTTTTAATTATTTATTTTCTTCAAATGCTACTATTACTATGTCAGAACGCTATAAAGGACTTTTAGAAAAAGCACAACAAAATACCTCCTCTTAATGTATGTTCTCTACAAGTCTTCTGTTGTCCAGTCTTGCACTTTAAATGTCTGTATGAGCAATGTCTACGTCCATACTGTCTATGTCCATGTATGAGTACTGTCTATGTCTATACTGTCTATGTCCTTACCTAGATTAGTCTATGTCTGCATGGGAGAGCAAGAAACGCAATTTCAAATTCTTTGTATGACCAGTGCATGTAAAGAAATTGACAATAAACTTGACTTGACTTGACTTGACTTTGGCTTTGTGTGTACACTTTTGGTGTGTGTGTGGAAATGGTAACCTGAAAATGACATTGAAAATACCTTACTATCGTTTTTCTTATTCTGCTCCATTTGTGTCCGTCTGCCTGCCTGTCTGTCTTGTCTGTCTGTCTGTCTGTCTCTCTGTGCCATTAGGCGGCAGACTGTGCTGGAAAGCTGTTCCTCTTCCACACATCTCTGCCAATCGCAGAAGCCCCTGGGAAGCTGAAGAACAGGGAGGACAAGAAGCAAGTTGGCACCGACAAAGAAAAGGTAATGGGAACACCATCTCTCTTTTTTTCATAATGTTCTCTTTTTTCATTCGGTAGACAAAGGCATACTGTTCTCCACTCGACTGTTCCGGAATAATTTTTTGGCGGGGTCACTTTTCATAGATTGGGGGAGTTTTGACCAAACCTTGTGTGCTAAACTCTCTATAAAAGATTATGTTACAAGTATTGATAAACTATTTGAGGCCAAATCCACAATTTGGGGTCAATACTACTGTATGCACTATTTTCATAGGACATCCTTTTCAGAGATCTTGTCAATAGCAGCGAAAGGCCGTAGGCTTGTTCTAGGCTATTTTTGAGATGCCTTTGTAAATGCAGGGCTGTAAATGAAGGTTTTTCATCACAAGCCAAATGTGGCTAGTAGATGTTAATCGCACTAGCCAAACATGCACTTGCCATCAGTAAAAGTGGCTCATAAGCTTTCTTTTCTAACCAGCCAAATTGAATTTTCCACAGCATTTGGCCGGTTGACTGGAGTTAATTTAGCGCCCTATCTGCCACCCTTGGCCAGGACTGGCTGGAAGAATGGATGCAGAAGCTCATTAGCTCATTGACCATCCTGGTTACAAGAGTTCTTCTGCATTACGCAACATTCAGGCTCATGAGATTTGAGACAACTTTATTAAAAATCTCTGTTTGTTTGAGATGAGTGAACACATTCTAATGAAAGATGAGGGTCTTAGCATTTAAATGTAAATTAGTGCATATGTTTATGTGAGATATGAGATATTTAGGTTTTTATAGGCTGAGGGCAGCTTTTCTTTAAAAGGGCTCAGGCATTCAGTACCCTTTTTTGCAGGTGCCTCAGGCGTCAATGGGTTAATCTCCCCTGTCTCCTTCTCCCGTGCCAGGCGTTGTTCCAGCCCCAGGTCAGCTTCTACGGCAACCTGGCGAAGGAGTGCGTGGCGCAGGGCTGCTGCGTGGACCTCTTCCTCTTCCCCAACCAGTACGTGGACGTGGCCACGCTCGGGGTGGTGCCCACATCCACCGGCGGCTCCGTCTACAAGTACACCTACTTCCAGGTCAGTATGCGACACAACTCTTCATGCAAGCGGTCTAAAGCATACTATATACAGAAAAAGGTCTGAAGCCGACTAAGACTCAATAAATCCAGAAGACGGCAGAGAGTAGGCAGAGCGCTACCAGTATCCCTCAAAACCAACTGGTGCTCTTGTAGGGAGTGCAATGTTCAAAAAGGAGTGGAGGAAAAATATCCTTGGTCCAGGCTCATCAGTTGATTAATATAATTTAAAAAAATGAACGTTATTGATTGGGCGAAAGCATTAAAAATCACCAACGCGTTTCGGCCCTGCGGCCTTCATCCAGAAGACAATTGGAAAGAAGTGAAACCGCTACCATCTGCTGTACATTGAACTCGTCACCTTTTGGTGACAGTCACCTTTTTCCCGGCCAATTAGGTCATTCACGTTAATAGAAAAAGAACCCCCGCTGTAGACTGTCACGTTTTTTTCTTTGACGAGTATGCAGGTCCAAATACAATTTGTACACTGCTGGATTTTCATTGAAAGCAGCATGACCTTAGCCTGGTTCTTGCCAGACCTCTGTGTGTGTGCTCTGGAGCCCCCTGGTGGCACTCCAAACACACACATCGGTCTGGGAGCATGTGGCAGAATTCAATTTCTGGACGCAAAAAATAATGCTGAGCATTTATTGCATCAATATCAATGGCTGCTCGCATTGAGGAGTCACAGGACACATCATAGACTATATTAACGCTTTAGAGATCAACAGAAAACTTTTTTGAAGGAATGTGCTGATATTGGAGCAATAAATGCTGCGATTATTTTTTTGACTGGAGAAATGGAATCCTGCTACACGCTCCCAGACCTAGTAGTGGAGCTCACGAAGCTGTGCGGAACTACAGGTCGGGCAAGAGCCAGGCAAGCATGACTTGGCCTTGCCGTGGCCTAAGTAGGGCACTGGGTTACTGCGCTGGCGACCCGGGTTCAATTCCGGCCCGGGTCATTTGCCGGCCCTTCCCCATCTCTCTCCCCACTCATTTCCTGTCTCTCCTCCACTGTCCTGCAAAAAAAGCCCCAAAAAATAATGGTATATATATATATAAAAAAGAAAACTGCATCACTTAACGTGACTGTTTTACAGTAGGTGTAAACTGTGTTTGAAATGTATCTGGTTGGCAAGGGTGATGAGTGCACCCAGTGAATTCCCTCTTGTGTCGTGTTTTTCTCCTTTTTTAGAGGGAGATTTGATGTAAAACTTAAGTGCTCTCCTCTTTCTGAACACCATAGCAAGCTGAAGTGCTAAACTTCAAAAGTATTTTTTTTAGTAAGGGCAGAAAGCACTTTTGCTGTTAGTATTCTGCATCTGCAATACATGACTTGTGCACTAGATACATAAATGAAATAAATAAATGCAAATCTCCTTCAGCGCAACTGTCGGCATTCAGCATAATGCCATCCCAAGCTGGCCCATCTTTAATCCACTTCCTGCTTCACCTACACACACACACACACACACACACACACACACACACACACACACACACACACACACACACACACACACACACACACACACACACACACACACACACTGTGCTGTTGTCTAGCCACGCATGCAGGTCGGTAATCTGAGAATTAAGCGCGGGGGCCGGTGATTTCTCCAGCAGGGGGGATTCCATACAGAGGCACACAAGCACTGGAATGAACATGCCCATGCAGTGCAGTACAGTACAGACGCTGTGGCAGTCATCTTGAACAGGCATTTCCACACATAGGCACACGCTAATACACACTATTATAAACTATAAACAGTCATCTTGAACAAGCATTTCCACAAAGGCACAAACTATACACACTATTATAAACTGTACACAGTCATCTTGAACAGACATTTCCACATAGGCACAAACTAATACACACTATTATAAACTATACACAGTTAAAAATCTATTATCAGTGGATTGAAAGAAATGACACCGAATTTATCCCTGTTAATTATTCAATCAGGATTAATCCATTTATTTTATTCATCCATTTGTTTTTGTTCATAAATGGTATCAAACTGCAGCTGTGTGACCTATTAGTCCATCATTCCACCCTCCTGTTTTCAGCATGAAATAACTGTTATGTGTCAAAGTTACTACTACTATGGTATTGAAAGTGAAATGTTATGTGGAAATTCCTGTATGGGTCCCTCCTCAGACGCAGAGCGTTATGAATGGGTCTGGCATTGAAAATGATGCATGAAAGCTATACCGTGCCATTTCTGAAGCTCATTTTACACCTCCCCTGGAGTTGAATAACTCAGTGCTGATAGTATTCAGGCTCCATGCCTGATTTCAGGCTTGACAGAGTTTGCAAAAATAAAAACATTGATAATAATTAGCCATTAGGTTATTCTTATCTCAGAAAGTGTTACAGGTTCAGGGTTTTCTTCTACTATCAGGCTTGAGTAATGGTCATACACAGGCTATTAAATGTTTGAATAATGTGTCAAAATAGGCCTTTGTTACGTCACTATGCAGTATCTTGTCGTCGTCGTTAGAGCAGGTGAAAAAAGTTCAGGCTCAGGATTTTTTTTCACTATCACCCCTGCTGAGTTCTAGCTTTCTCCTGTGCTTCTGTCCGTTCTCTTAGTCTGAGGATGTTACTTCCATTACTACCATTGAATCTTATTGGGCTAGCTGCTAGCAGCTATGCTCAGGAAATGAATGAATGAATTAATGACAAAAAAACTGTGTATAAATGGCAGGTGTCTCTGATTTGTTTGGCTTTCTTGAGACGGCGACAGGAGAACAACTCCTCAAAAGAGGAGTACAGGAGTGCTTGTACAAGAGAGAGACAAAACTCCGTTATTTATCTCAACTGGAGGTGTAAAATAAGCTGTTATCACTAAGTGAGCGTCACTGTATGGTTCTCTCCTCAACTGCAGAGCTACAGTGCCCTCCATAATTATTGGCACCCCTGGTTGAGATGTGTTTTTTAGCTTCCAATTATTTATTTATTTTTCTAAATAATATGGGACCTTAATGGAAAAAAAGAGAAAAATCCAACCTTCAATACAAGTGCATTTATTCAGTGGGGAAAAAATCCCACATAAAGAAATAATTATTTGACATCAAATAATGTGTGTCACAATTATTAGCACCCTTGGTGTTAATATTTTGTACAACCCCCTTTTGCCAACAAAACAGCACCTAATCTTCTCCTATAATGTTTCACAAGATGGGAAAAGACAGAAAGAGGGAACTTCAGCCATTCCTCTTTGCAGAATCTCTCTAAATCATCCAAAGACCTGGGTCCTCTCCTCTCTACTCTCCTCTTCAGCTCACCCCACAGGTTCTCAATGGGGTTGAGGTCTGGGGACTGAGATGGCCATGGGAGGAGCTTGATTTTGTGTCTGGTGAACCATTTCTGTGTAGATTTGGCCATATGTTTAGGGTCATTGTCTTGCTGAAAGACCCAGTGACAACCCATCTTCAGCTTTCGGGCAGACGGCAACAGATTTTGATTTAAAATGTCCTGGTATTTCAAAGCATTCATGATGCCATGCACCCTAACAAGGTTCCCAGGGCCTTTGGAAGCGAAACAGCCCCACAGCATCACTGACCACCCCCATACTTCACAGTGGGTATGAGGTGCTTTTCAGCATGCGCATCTTTCGTGGCACGCCAGACCCACTTAGAGTGTTTGTTGCCAAAATGCTCAATCTTGGTCTCATCTGACCAAAGCACACGGTCCCAGTTGAAGCCCCAATACCGCTTGGCGAACTCCAGACGTTTGCGTTTATGATTGTGAGTGAGGAAAGGTTTTCTCTGTGCATGCCTCCCAAACAGCTTGTTGGCGTGTAGACAGCGCCTGATGGTTGATTTGGAGACTTTGTGACCCCAGGATGCTACCATTTGTTGTAATTCTGTAACAGTGAGCTTTGGAGATCTTTTGATTTCTCTTACCATCCTTCTCACTGTGCGTGGTGGCAAAATAAACTTGGGTCCTCGTCCAGGCTTGTTTACCACTGTTCCAGTTGTTTTGAACTTCTTAATTATTCCTCTCACAGTGGATATGGGCAGCTGCAGTTAAGTGGCAATCTTCTTGTAGCCTCTGCCTGACCTGTGAAGGTCGACGCACATCTGCCTCACTTGTATGCTGTGTTCCTTTGTCTTTCCCATGTTTAAGAGTGGATAAGAGAAATGGCCTCTGTGTCACGTCATATTTATACCCCAGGGAAACAGGAAGTGATGAATTACTAATTAAATGTTCCTACATACTCTGGTAAACTTTGTAAACTACTGTAGAAATGACAGAAATGCTTCAATTATATTTATTTCCTGGGAATTGTTAAGGGTGCCAATAATTGTGGAACAGGTGATTTAATGAAAAATAATTATTTTTTAGTCAGGGATTTTTTTATTTTCTTACAATTCATTTGAGTTGAAGGCTACATTTTCCTACAATTTTCAGTGTGACAGTATTCTTCTGCAATAAACACTGAATTTATTTTAAGGCTTTTAACACATCTCAACCAGGGGTGCCAATAATTATGGAGGGCACTGTATATGAATGGGTCGGGCATAGAAATGAAACGTTATTTGAACGCTCCTTAATGGTTACTAGATGGGCCAAGGTTACTAATGATGAGGCATTATGAGTAGGTGAAGTGAACATTCCTGTATGGTTCTGTCCTCAGGCACAGAGTGACCAGGAGCGGTTCTTGCACGACCTGCGGCGGGACGTGCAGAAGCAGGTGGGCTTCGACGCCGTCATGAGGGTCCGCACCAGCACAGGTGAGTTACCCACACCCAGCCAGCCAGCCAGCCAGCCAGTCAGCCGCAACTTGAATCATATAAGTGTGGCGTGCATGACCTTACAAGACCTTAACCTTATACATGGCCGCGACCTTAAAGGTGGGGTTGCAGGTTAACCATTTTATGAAAATGTACCATTATGACATCACGTTGGGGGTTCCGCAGGCTCATAGGAGTCTATGTAGAACCTTAGAATCCTGGGGGAGTTCCCCCAACGTGATGTCATACCTGCAACCCCACCTATACATGACCACTGTTTGGTCAGTCAATTGTCTGTGTGGCAGATTTGTTACAGCTTCGCATTCATTTGTTTGTGGACGCTCTTGATGCAGCGACCAATACATTCTCTTTCCATTAATTTGTCTGTCTTGTCTCTTCCGTATCACGTGGTAGTGGTTGATGTGAGATTAGCATCAGGAATCAGCGAGCATGTCCATGTGCAGCCTGCACTATTAGTAGGCCGTATTTGACGATCAATATTTCAAAGCCAGTGTCTTGTCTGTTTGCACTCCCGCTGAGATCTTTAACGTGCAGGCTAGATGGCATACTAATCTAAAGCTTGTGTCGGTCGGTCGGTGGGTGGTGGATATTGAAGCATAATTCGCTAACGTCATGCTATATACTTTCTGCCTGTAGTATTAACCTCTGCTCTGACCTCTTGCGTTGGCTCACCCACAAGAGACTGGAAGTCAGTGGCACTCCTGTCTCGCTCTGCTCTCTGCTGTTGTACAATAAGCAGGCCTGCCAACTGTGGGGGAGCAAACGGTTCATCTTTCCTGGGCCCCGAGAAGAGAAGGGGCCAGAATAGGGTCCCCATTAGATTATTCGTATTGAGGGGGGTCCTTTCAGGTTAATTTTGCCCTGGGCTTGGTCAAATCTGTCAGCGGCCCTGTAGTAAGCAACAATGGTCTCTGCTAGCTAGCTAGCTAGCCGCTGTTATAGTTATATAAGCTGCAGCTTAGCCTAGCTTAGCTTCTGACCCAGTCTCCCTCGGGTGGATTAAATGCTAACCGTAATGCTGTTTCAATAAGCCCCGAATCAAAGGTCCCATATGTAAACACACACACGCACACGCGCAGACACACGCGCAGACACACGCGCAGACACACACGCAGACACACAGACACACACAAACACACGCAGACACACGCGCACACACACACGCACAAGCACACGCACAAGCACAAGCATAAGCACACGCACACGCACACGCACACACATGCACACACACACGCACACACACGCACACACACACAAACACACACACTGAACGCACGCATGCTCACACACACACACACACACACACACGCGCACGCGCGCGCACACACACACACACACACACACACACACACACACACACACACACACACACACACACACACACACACACACACACACACACACACACACGCGCGCGTGCGCGGAGACACACACACACACACACACACACACACACACACACACACACACACACACACACACACACACACACACGCGCGCGCGCGCGCACACACGCACACACGCACGCACGCGCACGCACACACACGCGCACGCGCACGCACACAGCAAGGGTAATGTAAAAGTCAGATTATAAGATTCAAGTGAGTTTAATGGTTTTCAATTCATTGCATCCTAATCAGTGCAACCATATATTGTCCTTGCATCTTGGCCAGGAGACGATACGATACGATAGGATTCAATTGTTGGCCGTCGGATCGATGCCTCGATACATGATTGTTATTTACACCGCTGCCTGTGTGTTCATGATTGTTATTTACACGCCTAATGTGCGTGTGTGTTTCCGCAGGCATAAGGGCTACAGACTTCCTCGGCTCGTTCTACATGAGCAACACGACGGACGTGGAGCTGGCCGGCCTGGACTGCGACAAGACCATCACCGTGGAGTTCAGACACGACGACAAGCTCAGCGAAGACACAGGCGCCTTGATGCAGGTGTGTTTGTCATGTTGTGTCACGTTGTCGCATTGTGTTTCTCTCTCGCTTATCTATCTATCTCTCTCTTTCTCTCTCTTTCTCTCTCTCTCTCTCTCTCTCTCTCTCTCTCTCTCTCTCCATGTGTTTCTCACTGTGTTCTGTGTCAGTCTCTCTCACTGTGCTCCTCAGTCTTTCACACACACCAGCAGTGGCTTTAAGAACTGAACCTGACTTGGTTACCTGTGTGTGTGTGTGTGTGTGTGTGTGCGCGCGCGTGTGTGTGTGTGTGTGTGTGTGTGTGTGTGCGTGTGCGTGTGCGTGTGCGTGTGCGTGTGCGTGTGCGTGTGCGTGTGCGTGTGTGTGTGAGCGTGTGTGTGTGTGTTTTTCTCACTGTGCTCATCTGTCTTTCACACACACCTTTAAGAACTGGCTTTAAGAACTGAACCTGACTTGGTTACCAGAAAGCGTGCGTGCGTGCGTGCGTGCGTGTGTGCGTGTGTGCGTGTGTGTGTGTGAGATGATGGCTAAGAGGGATTATAAGTGAGGAGTCATGTACGTCTGTCATCACAGCAGTTTATTCCTAAGCTTCCACTTTGAGTCTGGTTTCTGCTGACTGTGGCCTGTTTGAGTATGTGTGTGTGTGTGTGTGACCATGGTATCTGTGTGGAATAAGAATTAAGCAAGCATGAAAGGTCAGCACTCAGCAGCATGTTTCTGTATGTATGTGTGTACACTGTTTGTATTTGTGGCTGGGCTATTCTGTGTAGTAAAAAAGCCGCACTCCCGGATCAGTTTCTTAGCATGGCAGACAGACAGACGTTTCGGCCTAAGCCTTCTTCAGCGTCTTTATTTCGGCTTAAGCCGAAACGTCTGTCTGTCTGCCATGCTAACCCAGTATTAAAACTGCACGAAACTGATCCGGGAGTGCGGCTTTTTGTACTACACATGAACTTTGCTGTTTGCTCGCACCCAAAGACCTTGTGAGAAACTTTTCGGAGTTGAGCGCACTTTCTCTACAAAAATGGGCTATACTGTGTGTGTGTACAGTGTGTGTCAGTCATGTATCAATAGTGGTGTATTGTGTCGTCGCCTGTGTACAGCAGTTGCAGTGAGTGAGTGAGTAAAACATGTTATCATAGTGTATTGGTTGCCTATCGTGTGTTGTCTCCTGTGTATTGCAGTGTGTGGTGCTGTACACCAGCTGCAGTAGCCTGTGTGTGTGTGTGTGTGTGTGTGTGTGTGTGCGCGCGTGTGCGCGCGCGCGTGTGTGTGTGTGTGCGCGCGCGCGCGCGCGCGCGCGCGTGTGTGTGTGTGTGTGTGTGTGTGTGTGTGTGTGTGTGTGTGTGTGTGTGTGTGTGTGTGTGTGTGTGTGTGTGTGTGTGTGTGTGTGTGTGTGTGTGTGTGTGTGTGTGTGTGTGTGTGTGTGTGTGTGTGTGTAAGCCGTGTATTGTGTTGTCTCCTGTGGCCTACAGTGTGCGGTGCTGTACACCAGTTGCAGTGGCCAGGGTGTGTGTGTGTACAGTGTGTGGTGTATTAATCG
Organism: Engraulis encrasicolus; assembly: GCF_034702125.1. NCBI lineage: Eukaryota > Metazoa > Chordata > Actinopteri > Clupeiformes > Engraulidae > Engraulis > Engraulis encrasicolus. The sequence goes on along the minus strand of NC_085873.1, from coordinate 35,315,249 downwards.
TGTATTGTGTTGTCTCCTGTGTCTGTAGTGTGCGGTGCTGTACACCAGCTGCGGTGGCCAGGGTGTGTGTGTGTGTGTACAGTGTGTGTGTGTAAGTCGTGTATTAATCGTGTATTGTGTTGTCTCCTGTGTCTGTAGTGTGCGGTGCTGTACACCAGCTGCGGTGGCCAGAGGCGGCTGAGGGTCCACAACATGGCGGTCAACTGCTGTGCGCAGCTGGCGGATCTCTACCGCAACTGCGAGACTGACACCATCATCAACTTCTTCGCCAAGTATGGTGAGTCTCACGCGACACATGCACACACACACACACTCTACTCTAATGTTTAAAACTGCTTGTTGTGGCAGTCTTCATTCTGGGTGTCAATTAGCAATGGATGCTCAACTCGTTATGCATGGCAGAATATCTGACAAAGTGTGTGTGTGTGTGTGTTTGTATGTGTGTGTCTGTCTGTCTGTCTGTCTGTCTCTCTGTCTGTCTCTCTCTGTGTCTCTGTCTGTCTCTCTCTGTGTTTCTGTCTGTCTGTCTGTCTCTCTGTCTCTCTGTCTGTCTGTCTGTCTGTCTCTCTCCGTGTCTGTGTCCGTGTGCGTGTGTTTGCAGCATTTCGTAGCGTGCTGAACGGCCCCACGAAGAATGTGCGGGACAGCCTGATCAACCAGTGTGCCCAGATCCTGGCCTGCTATCGCAAGAACTGCGCCAGCCCCTCTTCAGCTGGACAGGTGAGAGACAACGCACTCCCGCACTCACACACACACACACACACACACACACACACACACACACACACACACACACACACACACACACACACACACACACACACACACACACACACACACGATCATCACAATTAATTGAGCAAACACTTAAGCGCACACACACCACACACACAAGCCATTGTGTGTCTCAGCTTTGTTTCTGCTGCCCCCCGCTGGACAAGGCCACTCGTAACAAGCAGCAGGCACTTACCCACACATAGGCTATGAGTCAGGGTTCGTACGGTCATGAAAAACCTGGAAAAGTTATGGAATTTGAAAATTCAAATTTCCAGGCCTGGAAAAGTTATGGAAAACGTATTTTTGGTCAAAAGTTTTGGAAAAGTCATGGAAATCCATCCAGTGTTTCATCAATTATCTTTATGAAGTTGATGCCACGGCGTAATAAAATCTAAATGTCCGAGTTCTCGTGGAAATGTTGTCTAGTGCAGGCTGCCAGAGCTGCGTCCCTAACCATGTTCAAATAACGCATGTTGTAATGGCTCCAGGCGCGTTTCAAGCGTTTTTGGCGCTAGAAATCAGTCACACCAGGCAACCCGCCTCGTAACGCGCGAGCTAGATGTAGTGTGTGCGTGGTGGTGAGAGGTGATCATAGCTCTAATCCTAGAAAAGAAATGTGCTTCTGTACGATATGACAGCATGTCGCGAAGTGTTACTTCAACAATGCGCGGCTGAACTTTCTGAAAAGATGATCAACAATGGCTGGAGAGGACGAAAGTTGTGATGTGTCCGTCCGATATGGGCGAAGCAGCGGCACTTGTTAGCCACCTGAAGGGCAAGATACAGCAGGCGGTTACCTCCTCAGCTACTAACAGGTTAGCAGTTTAAACGCGTTTTAAAATATTTAGCGGTTCCACTGAAACGTAGCTAATGCCAAAAGGAAACAATCCTAAGACCTGTTTGGTCTTGGTTTAATTTGTCAGATAGGGCACCAAGCGAACCTTTATGCTTTCGGTAAGCCCCGAGATTTTGATATTGATAAGCAATGCACCTGCTGCCTGCGAGTGAACTTGTCCAGTGTGCTGAAAGATTACATGAAATCCGTAGGCCTACAGTAGTCTATGTGTAGCTGACCGCGAGTCAAACGATTAGGCTACCAATGTCTGCATGACGCGCCTGTTTTGAAATACGGTATAAACGGCAGCGTGACTAGAGTTTGAAAAAGTCATCTGTGGCTTTGTTTTCAAATCGGTCAGATCGTTGTAACACAAAATGAAACTCACCCAAGCATCTCCTTGAGTGGGCGTCAGACTAGAACTATGCCACGAACAGTGCAGTCTCTCTTTTTTTTGCTCCAGCAACGACCACAACAAATGACAACATTATCATTCTTACAGGAGCTTTGGACTGTTGTGCTTAGGCAGGTGTAGTAGGCAGGCCTATGATTTCTTACTTGGGCAGGATGAGCATTTATCCATCTCCATAGAGAGCATGTTGATACAAATGTGTCCTCATGATGATTTCACGACCTAATTTGCTATAGGCTGGCCTAGGCCTATTCATTTTCATTTCTGACTGTACATTAGACAAGCGAATTATATAACAATGGTGAATAATAGCAGAATTAATGTAATATAACATGAAGTATAATGGTTGCTTATAGCTTGTAGTAAAAGATAACCTGTAGTATTAATATGTTTATTTTTTACATATTTGTAATATAGGCTATGTAATATATATATAATATAATATGCCTTGTAATATAGGCTATGTAATATATATAATATAATATGCCATAGTCTATAGTATAAATATATACAGTAATTACATATTTATAATATAGGCTACGTAATATAGCCTGTAATATAGCCTAATACGCCCCCACCCCCCGCGCGCGATTGGTCATTGGTTTTTCGGTCCTGGAAATTCAGAAAAAGGTTTTGGAAAAGTCATGGAAAAGTCATGGGAAAAAATTGGTGAAAAAGTGTATGAACCCTGACTTGAGTGCGTCTTAATATGCAACCTTGCCTCCTCCACTTGCGCTTGTCTCCTCCACTTGCGCTTGTCTCCTCGTCCCGCCTCCTGGCCCCTCCTCCATGGAGAAAACGATAAAGTTTCCCAGCTGTCAGCCTAGCCACAACAACTTTTGAGGGACTGATTTTCATTCACCATCCCAATTGCAAATGAGAAAAAGACTCTACAATTGAGCTTTTGCAAGATATTGAAATATAATGCTGTTGTCAGTGATGTCATGATGACGAGAAGCAAGTGGAGGAGGCAAGGTCGCATATTAAAACACACTCTATGTCTCAAATGATGCACTTTTGTCAGTGCACTGACAGTCAGTGCAGGGTGCACACTGTGCACTGAGGTCTTAAGTGCATAGTGTCGTGGAAAAATGTGAGCACTATGCACTGTGCCCTCGCCGGAAGTGACGGCTGAGCATGGCATTAGCTCGCCAAAATATGAGTTGGCTACTGTTTGCAATGTACAGCGTCTGGTGCTTCTATTTCCATGTCCTTCACCCCAAAGGACAACAATCACACATACAATACTTTGGTTGGCATGAAAAGGTTGGTGTCCCATCAACATTACTTACAGAATTAGGAGACTGTTGACCAAACTCTTCCACTGAATTGAATGCCACATTTCCTCCATGTCATTGTCAACATGGCTGCCGTGTAGTGCGTGCAGTGTCCATCATTCAAGCACTGCATTTTTCCGCCATTGTTAGGGAATCATCCTGGCACTTTCAGTGCACTGGCTCAACTGACATTTTCAGCGTGAGCGCCCAAGTGCGGCATTTGAGACACGGCCATAGAGAGCATTCCAATATGCACACACTCCTGTCCTCCAGCTGTCAGCCTAGCCACAACAACTTTTGGGGGACTGTTTTTCATTCACCATCCCAATTGCAAATGAGAACATGACATTAGAATTCTGCTTTTTCAAGATATTTAATTAATTTTCTGTCGTCAGTGACATCATCATGAGGGCACAATAGGGTGAACAGCTGTCCGGACCCCGCCCCTTAACTAACCTAGCGTCCTCGC
>NC_085873.1:35298979-35306479 GCF_034702125.1 Engraulis encrasicolus | reverse complement strand
ATTCCTCTTTGCCCTTCTCACACTACCCTTTTTAGGGATGCACCGATACCACTTTTTTGAAAACCAATACAAGTACGAGTACATTAATGTGTGTACTTGCCGATACCGAGTACCGATACCCTTCACCACCAACATACAATGGAAATAAATGCATGGCCTTGTTTTTTTTCCACCGGTGATATTTTTTTATTGTCCATTTCCATGTAGATTTAAATGTTAGTAAATGTATGAGGTGGCAATTTTTTCCATGCTGCTTTCAAGTCCACAGAACGTGATGAGATTTTGCATTGTTTCGTGTAATAGCAGTATCGTGCCTGGTATTGGCAAGTGTTTAACAAGTACGAGTATAATGAGCAGTATCTGTGCCGATACCCGATACCAGTATCGGTATCGGTGCATCCCTAACCCTTTATGATAATGTTGTCACTGTGTGTGTATGTCTATTTTATTTCTTTGTCGTTCCCCATTATTTTGTAGACCTGTCCACCCTTTTGTTAACTTCTTTCTTCATGGTGTCATCTTCTGCTATCTCTTCTGATGTGTGTCCCATGCTGTGTGTCTGTCTGTTGTATTTTTCCTCTATGCCATTCTTTGCCGCAAACCTCTCAAAGAGTATTGCTTTGTTGTTGTAAGGTGCCTGCTGACTTTGCATACCTTTTGCGTTGACGTTGCTTTGTTGTAGTGTCGCGTCGTCTCTCCCCCCCCCCTGTTTACTTACTCGTTTCTTGTGAAAGCCCATTGGGAAACTCCAACTCCCATTTGTCATTGTGACACAGCACTCCACAGCACACAAGTGAACACTGCACACAACGAAATTGCATTTATGCCTCACCCGTGCAAGGGGGCAGCCCTCAGTGGCGCCCCATGGGGAGCAGTACGGTGGGACGGTACCATGCTCAGGGTACCTCAGTCATGGAGGAGGATGGGGGAGAGCACTGGTTGATTACTCCCCCCACCAACCTGGCGGGTCGGGAGTTGAACCGGCAACCTCTGGGATGCAAGTCTGACGCCCTAACCGCTCACCCATGACTGCCCTAAATAGTGTTGTCTCATATCGTGCCTCTGACTGTTGTATTGTATTGTTCTCCCTCTCTCTCTCTGCCGTTGTTGCGCGCTGCGCCGCAGACCTCCCTCCCGGAGCTGGATAATCCCTTCTCTAAGAAGCTGCGGGAACTCATCGCCTCCTTCCGGGCCCAGCGCTCACGATACATGAAGGTACCAACCTGACTGTTTGTTAATTTGTTTGGTTCTCTTGTCTTCTCTCTTTATTTTGTGGTTTGTATCCTTTTCCTGGGTGCAATTCTCAAGCGTTGCTGCTAACTAGTTTAACTAAGGAATTTCAACGATATCAGAAAAAAAAAAGGATACTCGATAACAGCATGCAATATCTCGATAACGATATTTAGAAATAGTGCTGAGTGTCTTTCTTGTCATTAATTTGTCAGTCTCTGTGGGGGGCGTGGCAGTTGGGTGCGCTTTATTGGGTACGGTTCGGCAGTGGTGTAGTCTACTTTTTTATGGTGGGTATACTGTATATTTCAGCATTTTTTGAAGTGGGTATAGTGCTATTCAAAACGGATGGATCAAAATGGATCAAACAATTTTAAGTGGGTATACTGAAATCCCTGAAATTTAGAAGTGGGTATACTCCGTATACCTGCGTTCTACGTAGACTACACCACTGCGGTTCGGTAAGTTTTGTCATGGAAATGCACACAATAGCGAACCGAAGTGGACCCTACTGTACTGTACTGCTTGGTGGAAACGGGCCTTTAGTGTTAGTATTAGTAGTGTTAATGGTGTTGTCTTTGTGTGCGTCTCTCTCTCTCCCGCAGCTGATGGTGGTGAAGCAGGACGACAAGCTGGAGCTGATCTTCAAGCACTTCCTGGTGGAGGACAAGAACAACAGCGGCGGCGCCTCCTACGTGGACTTCCTCTGCCACATGCACAAGGAGATCCGACAGCTCCTCAGCTAGGGCCCCTTAACCTCCCCACCTCCCTCCATCTATCCCTCCCTTCTCCTCCTTCCTTCATCCCTCCCTCCCTCCTCCTCCTCCTTCTCCTCCTCTCCCTCCGTTCCTCCTCTTCAGCCGCCCTCTTCCTATGCCACATGCACAAGGAGATCCGACAGCTCCTCAGCTAGGGCTCCTTAACTCCCCACATCCACCTCCCTCCATCCCTCCCCACTTCCTCCTCCTCCTCCTCTCCCTCTCCCTCCCTCCTCTTCAGCTGCTCCAACTCCTCAACCTCCCCATCCCTCTCTTCTTCTCTCTTCCTCCTCCTCCTCCTCCTCCTCCTCCTCCTCAGCCCCCCTCCTCGTCCCTCCTTTATGACCCCCATAACCACCTTAAAAACCTCCTCACCTGTCCCCTGAACTCCCGTACCCGACCGAAATCCGCAGATTTCCCCCTGCCTCCTCCTTACTTTTACTCAAAAAAAAATATGCGCTTTATCTTTTTATTTTTGACATAATAAAACAAAATATCTCTCTCTGTCTCTCTGACTCTCTCTCTCTCTCCCCCCCCCTCCCTCCCTCCTTCCCTCCTCGTCCTCTACTCCACTCTACTCTACTGTCCTCCAATCATCCTCCGCGTCTCTCTGTGTGCCTGGGAGCTCCCCCCTAGCCCTCCGATCGGGTCGGGCGGGTTGGGTCCAGAGCAGACTGGAGAGAGAGGGAGTACTAGGTGGGGAAAAAAAAGACCCTCAGCCAGCCAGACAGACTTCACCTCCTCTCTTCACCTCCCTTCCTGTGGGTTTTAGTTTCTTCCTCTTTGCTTTGGGCCTAACCTTTCATTTCCTCCGATTTCTCTCTCAAGAGGCCTGCGTGTGCGTGCGTGCGTGGACCGCCAAAATATTGATGAATTTCTTGGGGACAGATGGACAGACAATTGGATACGTTGATTGGATGGACGATTGATGCCATCACTTCTTCAACTCTGGCAAATGATTCAGGATCCCATCTTTTCTGTCTTCAGTGTGGACGTCAATTTCACAGCTGCATGATCGCCAACTTAACGAGAGGAGATTATATCAATTTTGAAGTGTGTGTGTGTGGCAGAGGGAGAGGGAAAGGGAAGTGTGTGTGTGTGCGCGTCTGTGTGAGTGAATGAGTGATTGGGACATGTTTAACGATTTGGAAGTGAATGAAAAGAGTCAATGTTTGATTGTATTACGTGTTCTACAAGTAACAGTAGCACCGAGGCTCTGGATCCCAGATAGAAAAAAAAATGGCAAATAAAATAAATAGACAACAAATGAATAAAGTAAGTACAACAAAGGAGGGCATACATGGGAGTGTGAAGCATTCTTCCTGTCCCAAAGAAATAACCACCAAAAAAAAAATCATTTAAATTGATATTGTGCAATTTTTGGGAAGGTGAAGGTGTAAAATAAAAATGGCACAATATCACTTTAAGAAGAGTGGAAAATGACTGTGAGAAAAAGAGACCGGTCTGAAATATTCTCTTGTTCATTGCATGGACGTACATTTGAACACAAATTGCTTTGTCTCATTGGCTACTTTTGCACTGTGTCATGGACAAGTGAACATTTCGTAATGGACAATGGACTTTGCATTCCTTTTCATTCAGTTAATATCTGTCATCCAGTGGTTTCTGTCTGCTTTTCTTTTCTTTCCCCCCCCCTCCCAATTGGCTGACAATGTTCCCTCTTCTCCTCTGATACTTCTCTCTCTTTTTTCCCTCCTTTATCAATGTATGGCCTTACTGTTTCTCCTTTCCCTCTAATGTATCAATCCTGCTTTTTTTTTTTTCTTTCTTTCTTTTTCCTCTTCCCCCCTTCCTTGTTTCATAATATTTTGTGTGTGCTCATTTTGTTTGTTTTTTTGTTATCATTCACTGTAACAAAACTGTATGTTTTTAAAAACGTGTGAAAAATCGAAAAATGTAACAAACGGGCAATATGGGAAAGGAGCTCTCTTTTTTTTCTTCTCTTCTTTTCTTTTTAACTTTCTGCTATTTGTCCTGTATTAAAACAAAAATGGAACAAAAAAAAACAAAAAAATCATGGATGGAGAAAGGATGACATGTCGATCTACGTAATAACACACACAAACATGAACAGTCTATGCATTTTCTTCTTAGAGGAGGACTTGATATGAGCATCTGTAAAACGCATAATATTGTAATTATTTAACATACTCGATTACCTTGAGGTGGCCACTTCCATTGTCCTCCTTCCTCACGATGATCAGGGGAGAAGAGAAGAGAAGTTACCAGTTTCAGTGCGTGTGCTCAAAAAAAAAACACACCTACACACACACACAGGCATCTGTTTCCCAGCTGTGTCCAGTGGTGGGTACTATCTTCTGGTGAGTGATTGTATAGGTATTCTCCGTTTTGAGGAGAAGACATTAGGTCTGATGTGCAAATCTTTTAGAAAGAAAAAAAGGACCCCAGAGGAAGGAGGATGTATCACAGATGCACCCTGGGAATTGTAGTGTATCTGAGCCCCCCCACTCAGCCTTGGATTCCGACGTCAGTTTGTGATGAAGAGGTGTGCTGCTCGGGTTAATCATCCCCCTCTACCCTCCCAAACCTCTCTTCTACTACCGGACTGTAACTCCCCTCCTCATAGCCGCTAACTTTTTGTTGTTTTAATTTTTGATTTAATACTATTTTTTTCCCAGTTTGTGATCCACCCCCTATCTCCATCTCTGCTCCTCCTCCAGACGTCCTGGTGTTTTTGTATCTCTGACGGAAACAAAAAAAAAATGTTATATAAATATATATATATATTATTCGGGTTAATCTATTTTTTTTCTCTCTCTCTTTTCTTTTTCCGTTCTTGATTTTCTTCTCTTTTTTTTTTTTTTTTAAGAGAAAAACAAAAATCCGTTTTGAAGGTTTGCGATTCTGTGTGGTGCTTCAATCTTCTGCTGAGGCTCATGTCACTCGCTGCACTCAGTCGCTCCCTTGTGATAAGAAGCACGGTGATGAAGATAACTGTGATGATGATGATGATGATGATTATGATTATTATGATTATATCTGGTGCAATGAGGGTTGGGGGGGGAAGTGGTGGGGGTTAGGTTGGGAGGGGGTATTGAGGGATTGGGGCGTTTGGAGGGCTAAAGAGTGCAGTATTTACAGAGAAGGGGTGCAACTAGGGTCGGTTTTGGGTTGGGGAAGGGGCAATGGAAGAGGATTAGAGAGAGAGAGGGAACACCTGAAGGATTGCGACTGGATGAACGTTTCAGACACTGAAATACCTTTTGTCATTGACATTTATTTACATGTACAGAATTAAAAACGAAATCACCTTTTAAAAATGCCAGTGTGGTTTGTTATGGTGTCTTGTGGGTGGTGGTGGTGGTGGAAAAGAGGGCCTCAGAAGTTTACCATCTGCCCTAGTGCACAGGAATGGAAAGTGTATGTGTGCATGCGTGTGAGTGCGTGCACGCGTGTGTGGGAGATATTCAAATCCTGGTGAATTTCAGTTCCTGGAATGAGGGATTATATTTCAAAAATACTTTGTGTGATTGAATGCCCCCCCCCCCCAAACATTTATGTTTCATTTTTCTTTTCTCCTTTTCCTTTTTTCTTCATTGTGTGGATGTGTCACCATTTATACAGTTGTTTTCATTCATTTATTGCCCGTTGTTTTTGCTCGTTACCCTATATATGCGGAGGCAAGCTCCCTCCGATGATTTTCTGAATGTAACCTCATAATTATCGTGTTTGCTTGTTTCACTTCACTCTTTGTACCCCTCTGGCCCTGATGGACCTGGTCACAAACAACTACATAAGGAAATTGTAATGAATAAACAAACCTATTTATCAATTGGCTCCTGCATGCACCCTTTTCCAAGCATGAGGTTGGTTAGGTTCAGAAAAGACTAACCAGGTGGGTAGGCTTACTCCAACAACCTAGTAAACCTGGTTTTGTTAACCTTGACCGAGTAGGAAATCATCTAGGAGAAGAGCAACCTATCAATGTCATTGAAGAGTTGTAGAGTCCTCATTCTCATAACTTAACAGTCCCCCCCCTGGAATTTGTGGCCAATTTATTTATTTATTTATTTTCGCAATTTGAAATGCCTGACAGTGCATGAGGATTTCCAGAAAATCCTGAGTTAAGTTGCAATTTTTGTAATGAAACTTGAACTTGGATAATATTTTGAATATTGTCTTAAAAAATGGCCCATTGTAAAGACAACATGGGTTCAACATGGGTACTACTAGCTCAGTCGTAAACCAGATTATGTTGACCTTGAAGTAGTGGTAAATCACCAAATAGAAGAGAACACATCAGTGTCCTCATTTTCTTGACTAAAATGACACGTGAGATATCTATTAGCAGGTTTACAACTGCATGCATGTTAACTTAACAGGTTTATCACTGAATCATGTTCTTGGAATAACCCTCAGATCCATAATTAAAGAAAATAGATATTGTGCAAAACTTGGGGTACTATTAGATTGATAAAAATGTTTATTCGGAGACAGCACTGGCTACCTTCTCAGTCACACAAGAAGCAATTCCTCCAGCATGATCAGGCAAACAAACAAATAAATAAATAATTAAATAAATATAAGCCAGTGCAAAGGAAAACGATTCATGCATACAATTTTTTAAACGCAGATCCTTGTATAACAATTTGAGGAAGCAGATAAATATATTAAACCATGAAATGAGGCTTCATCTGGCAACTAGCTTAAAAACAGCCAAATCTAATCACAGCCATGATTTATATGCAAATTAAGCTATTTCAAAGGGAGAAAAAAAATATTACAGAATTTAAAGTGGGTCTGTTTATGATCATTTTCTATCCCCAGCTTTTTTTTTAACACATAAGCAAGATGAGCAGCAATGTATTCTACCATAAAGACACTTACAAAATATTTGGAGTTCAAAATCATCCTCTTTTGAAAGCAGTCGGACCCAGACATATGCGTACATCACCCAGGCGCATGGGCGTAGTTTGAGGGGGGCATTGAGGGCATTGGCCAACGGTGGCTGAAACATGTAATGCCATCAAGCCAAGGGAATGGCAAAATATAAATGTTAAAAATTGAAACATACTTACATACATCTTAAAGTGATACTGTCCCATTTTTGGATATACTCTTATTTTACACCTCCCCTTGAGTTAAATATTAAGGTTTTACCGTTCTCCTGTACTTTCAACCGTTTTCTAGTTATGGCAGTGCAAATTTTACCTCCAAGCTAACAGTTAACATTGAGTCCTATGAGACCAGTTAGCCGCGAGCTGGTCTCATAGGACTCAATGTTAACTGCTAGCATGGAGGTAAAATTTGCGCTGCCATTCCCCGAGAACGGTTGACAGTAAAGGAGAATGGTAAAACCCTATTATTCAACTCAAGGGGAGGTGTAAAATAAGATTATTTCTAAAAATGGGACTGTATCACTTTGATTTGATGAAAATACTAGTATGAAATTCATATGAATTGTGTGTGTGCGTGCGTGAGTGATACATCACTGGGGGTGGGTTGATGTCCTAAGGAGCCGTCTTATAGT
>NC_085873.1:35291479-35293979 GCF_034702125.1 Engraulis encrasicolus | reverse complement strand
TGCGTGTGTGTGTGTGTGTGCAGGCCCGCCGACAGGGGGGGGACAAAGGGGTATGTTGTCCCGGGCCCAGGGAGATAGGGGGCCCAGAATTGGGTCCCCATTACATTGTATGTATTGGGTAGGGGGGCCCTTTCAGATGACTTTGTCCTGGGCCCAGCAAAAGCTGTCAGCGGCCCTGTGTGTGTGTGTGTGTGTGTGTGTGTGTGTGTGTGTGCGCGCGCGTGTGTTGCGTTTTCATGAAGACACACCCCATGAATGATGGCCCTCTTTATGTCCATTTCCTCCACTGTAGTCTGTATGCATTTGGTGCTGTGGAGGCCCTAAGCACAACTGGTCAAGAGGAGGCCCCCTTCTCATAACTACATAATCATAATGGCGTGTACAGACCAAGAGCGAACGGAGCGAACGGAGCGAATGGAGCGACAGAAGTCATGATTTCTCTATGGAGGGCACGCGACCAGCGCTACCAAAGCGAATTCGCCAGGGGCGAAGCCTCCTGAATCAAAGCTAAATCAAACTCAAGCTAAATCATAGCTAAATCAATAGCTAAATGTCAATGCTGCGTCTGGAGCGAATACAGCTAATTCAAGGCGAAACTTCTTCTGCTACCCACGCTACCAGGCAGCGTAGTTCGCTCTTGGTCTGGACACGGCATAATCATAATCAACAATCTTGTGGGCAAAGTGGTGGAGGCCCTAGGCACTCTGCTTAGTCTGCTTATGCTTAGCGGCGGCCCTGGCTGTGAGTGCTCTCTATCTGACCAGATGAGGACAAGTCATTAGGAACAAACTAAGGAAAGATCGATATATATATCGGTATCGGGCGGACATTTGCATTTTTTTAAGTGTATCGGTATCGGCCGATACGCATGTGGTTTTGTAGCCTGGCGATGCCATCCACCCAAACATTTTGGCTCCGCACATCGTCTTGCAAAAGCCTCCAGCTCGGTTCTCTCAGTGTTTAGCCAATCAGCAAACAGTTGAGAGTGGTGACGTAGAACTCACCCGCGAGCTCCGTTTCTGATTGGTAACCATTAAGGTAACTATATTCACAGTCACACTTTCATTTTGTTATTTGTATGCTTTTGCGACGCTATATCGTAACAGGCATGCTAATAACGCACAATATGGGTTTCAATTTCAGTTTGGAACTCCAATTCATTTAAATGACAGAGTAAGATCAGACCATCTACCTCCCTCCATGGAGACGGATTCCTCATGGCTTTTGCCAGACTGATTGACGGAGTCAACAGTCGGCTGTTCGCCCAGGCTAACACAATGGCACTGCAACACTAGCAATAGAGTGGTCCGCACACTGGGTATGAGCTCAAAAAAATATTAAACTTTATTTCATTATACAGTCGGCAGTGTTTATATTGATATTATAGGGCCTATTTACATTTTTATGTTCATATACATTTTATGTATTTTCTTGGAGTTCGTACACAGTGTTTAGACCACTCTATCACACTGTGTACCACTTTTGGCTGGCACCTGGATTATTGTTTTGGAGATGTGTGCACCCCAACCTCCAATCAGTAACACTAGCGCCGTGCTAATGTTGAAGTGCAGTATTCTCTGTTGTGAAAATTCAGCTGTGCGCTGTATTCCAAAATCGTCTTCTTGCTAAGTAATTACCAAAGTCATGTACTCATACCGTGGGATAACTCATTAGACAGTCTGCAATTTTTATATTGATATTTTATTCATATTTTCATCACATTGTGTACCACTTTTGGCTGGCATCTGGATTGTTGTCTTGGAGATGTGCGCACCCCAACCTCCAATCAGTAACACTAGCGCCCTGCTAATGTTGAAGTGCATGTATTCTCTGTTGTGAAAATTCAGCTGTGTGCTGTTTCTAAAGTCGTCTTCTTGCTAAGTAATAACTTGGGAGGCTTCTCAGCACATCCCCGGGAAATGACAGGTGAATAGTTTAACATGTGATAATAATCTAAGGTCTGCACGCCGACGGTGGTCTTGAGCCAAAAATGTTTTTTTTCCAGACATGATGCTATAAATGTGTTCAGCGGACAAGACTGCTGTCATCCTTAATTTCCAAATTCACACTTGTCTGCACGGGATACGGATCTACTCTTAATTTCACATTACTCTTGTGTTAACTGAATAACAAACAGTGTCAGTGATAGCCATTACATGCCTAGACTGAGTGATATCAAACAGTGACAATGATAGACATCGAGTACCTGACTAGACTGAGTGATGACTCTAGGTGCATTACACATGTCTGACCAGAAGAGGGCGACATGCTTGTTTTCTGTCAGCACCAGGACAGCGCATGGACAGGAGAGAACAGACTCAGACTGCCTATTTTCCAGTTGAACGAGACTCAAATGCAAATACCTTTATTGACAAATGGGCAGTAGCAGCATTGGCAAAGCACATAATATAATGCACGGATAAATGAAATGAAAATACATTCATTCACTTCATTCAAATCTCTCTCTGTCTCTGCTACTCTCTTCCGCTTACCCTCTGTC
>NC_085873.1:35283124-35286379 GCF_034702125.1 Engraulis encrasicolus | reverse complement strand
AACCAAAGTCCTAAGTCAGTGGTGTAGTCTACGTAGAACGCAGTTATACGGAGTATACCCACTTCAAAATTTCCAGGATTTCAGTATACTCACTTAAAATGGATTGATCCATTATTTAGAATAGCACAAATAAACAATTATTTTCTAGTATGGTCCAAGTACAGTTACTTTTGCAGCTAAAAATGGCTATTTTTGGAAATCCAAAATGGCGGACCATGGAGAAGATCCCCCTTTTCATGTATGAAAAGTGCAATTTTTCCAGTCATAATGAATACTTAGAATTTGATGGTGGTGGTAAGTATTCATGAAAAGGGTAACATTAGTGAATGGGCAGTATGAATTCTGGAAATAAACAACTAAAAATCTCACACAGTGTCCCTTTAAGTTCCTAACCCTAATTGTCAGCAAAGGCATGTGTTTGCATGTGTATGTTGTCTGAAAAGGCATGTCCACACCCTCGCCTTGGCATAAAGTAGGCCTACTCTACTTACATGAACATTTGAGAGAGCATAACCCTCAACTTAAAAATGGTGCCTAACTTTGCGCTGTATCGTACGCATTCTCATGAGAACAGGTAGAGTGGAAAAACATGGGAAGGAAACAATGGAAGGAAGGGTGGCCAAAGAAGGTGGAGCTAACAGGAAGTGACACTCAGGTCTTTTACGGGAAACAGTCAATAGAGGGCGTTTTGAGTCAGTTTTGAGTCAAATCCGCCATTCTGGAATGAACAGGTAGTCACGTACGCCACTCTGTTATGACCAGTAGCCATAGCAACGTTATTTGGCCATAGGAAAGACCGCAGATCTAATGCTAAAGTTAGCACAATATGGCTAGCTACTTTGGCAACTTTAGCCTTATAGATAATTAGGTTCTGCACTGATTGTGCTGAAAAAACACATGAGATGGTATAAGCATTTATAACTGAAGAATTTCCGATAGTTATATCGATGTAGTTTTACCGTATTATGTAGAAATCCTGTACACATTCCCAATGCATTCCAATGTAATTTGTCCGATATTCATTCCAGAATGGCGGCCGCGGCCGAAAATCATGGGGCCGAATGTTGCAATGGACGTTGTATTGAGTGTCGCTGCTTGTTAGCTCCACCTTCTTTGGGGTGGCCCTGCCTCATTACTCACACTTTCACTTTCACTTCCACTCCATTTTGACACTCAAACTCGCCTTTGAGGGTGAACGTGGTTTGCACTTGTCACATCGGTTTATCCTTGCAGAAAGCTATGTATGTAACCTGTTATAGGCTACAGATAACATGATATTTAAGCAGCTATTTAAAAGCTTTATTACAACTTAACAAATAATTTATGAACACTTGGTAAAAAAAGAAAGCTACAGTTTAAGACTTTATAATAACAGATAGGCCTATTTAAAAGCTTTATTACCACTTAATAAATCATCTATTAACACTTGGTAAAAAAACACAGTGAATATGCATACATAAGAAAACTGACTTATGGCTGCAGTCTGCGCAACGGGACGGTTCCTGCCGGACACTGTTACATCCTGTGGTTTCATCTCTTGTGCTCTATGAAGCCAAACTTCCAGGATTGCTGCGCTGTCTGCTGTGTTAGCACAGAAAATACTCATTTGCAATCCTTTGTAAAGGCTTTATTTAAAAAAATGAAAAAATACCATCACTTGTAAATGTTTTGTTTAAAATAAGTTAATTATATGGTATGTGTTACCAAATACGGAGCTGGGCAGGCTTAAGGCATGGATAAAAGGACTGCAATAGTGCAATGATAAATGAGTGCTTGCTTTAACCGTAGAGCTATCGTATTGTGTGCAAAGACACCCGTTGATGTCATCTTTCAGATTGAGTCTGCGCTGTCCGTCCCATTGGACCACACTATCTGACGTGTGCTGACTTGTCAGGATATGAAAACTGCCTACCAAAACAACATGCCCCACATACTTCTTTTTCTTCATCAGCCTCGTTAGAATTGGGTTAATTTGCTCAATTTGTTCAATTGCTGTCATAGCAGTTGCGTAACAGCGCAGCAAGGCATCAATTGCACCTCCAAATATTTATCCACAGAGACGTACTGTATAAAGTAGAAGTAGATTGTTGCAACTACGCAATGCCATCTGGAACAATACCTTGCTACTGTGTTCAATTAAAAAACAAGGGGTGGGGAACCTATGTCTCAAGGGATGTTTACGGGCCTTGAGGCTGTTTTATCTGGCCGGCCCCCGATATAATTTTAATATTATGCAGCTTCACATGACATATGACATTTTGTGAGGGAATGTTATAAATTACATTTGCAATACAATTAAGTTATATTCATGGGACCTAGAGAAGTTGAGGTCTGTTTAAAAGGTGGCTGCCTCCAATATAAGAACTAAAGTGCAGGGGGAAATCCTGTTTGGTGTTCATAGTATGGCCCTTGGAGGACTTTTAGGGCCCTTGGTGAATCATAAATGAACAGGTAGCCAAAATTACCCTTTGGTATGGAAATGGACTTTGTTTGGGTTTTATGTGTTTTTTACAAATCAGAAGAGTAAACTATTCATCTTTCGACTATAATATAATATAATATAATATAATATAATATAATATAATATAATATAATATAATATAATATAATATAATATAATATAATATAATGAAATACAATACAATATAATATAATGTAATATAATGTAACATAATATAAAAATACAATGTCCATGCGTTGCACTATATAGAACATTATGTAAGGAAAGCGTGCACAGCGTGAACAGCACTTATTTGCCCTTTGTGTATTTGTGACTAAACGTGCCAGGACATCTTGGGTGACATCTCGGGTGACTTTGAGCCTCGTTGTAGGGCATCAATGGTGACTCTTATTGAGATTTAGGCAACTGTCTCTTAATGAAGCACCACGGCCAGACATCTGAGTGTGGCTCCGAGGCCCAATGCGATGACTCTGTGTGTGTGTGTGTGTGTGTGTGTGTGTGTGTGTGTGTGTGTGTGTGTGTGTGTGTGTGTGTGTGTGTGTGTGTGTGTGTGTGTGTGTGTGTGTGTGTGTGTGTGTGTGTGTGTGTGTGACTGTGAGCATATGAGACAGCAAGGCGCAAAGTATCTTAGTTGACTTGAAGGCTGGCCTAGATGACTGTGTCTTGTGAGTGAGAGAGAGAGAGAGAGAGAGAGAGAGAGAGAGAGAGAGAGAGAGAGAGAGAGAGAGAGTGTGATCTGAAGCATCTTTGTTGACATTCAGTCTTGTGGCGATGACTGTGTCTCTCACTGCCCA
>NC_085873.1:35263124-35270624 GCF_034702125.1 Engraulis encrasicolus | reverse complement strand
GGGCCTACCAGTGAGACAAATCTGCGCCGCAAAAATTATGAGGGGCCCCTTTGATCCAAAATTGCCCGGGCCCTATTTCTCTGATTTTTTTTTCGGAAAACTAGGGGCCCACAAGGGTGAGGGGCCCACCAGTGAGACAAATCTGCGCCCCACAATTACGAGGGGCCCCTTTAATCCAGAAGTGCCCGGGCCCTATTTCTCTGATTTTTTTTCTGAAAATAGGGGCCCACAAGGGTGAGAGGCCCACCAGTGAGACAAATCTGTGCCGCAAAAACTATGAGGGGGCCCCTTTAATCCAAAAGTGCCCGGGCCCTATTTCTCCCTTGTGAGGGGCCCCTTTAATCCAAAAGTGCCCGGGCCCTATTTCTCCCTTGTGAGGGGCCCCTTTAATCCAAAAGTGCCCGGGCCCTATTTCTCCCTTGTGAGGGGCCCCTTTAATCCAAAAGTGCCCGGGCCCTGTTCCTCCCTTGTGAGGGGCCCCTTTAATCCAAAAGTGCCCGGGCCCTATTTCTCCCTCAGTCCAGCCCTGCACAGCAGGCTCATGCAGTAGCCGCTCAGCACATTACATTACAGAGTGACAGCCTGCAGACTATTATGGCACAAGGGGGACAAATTAGTGTCACGGCTGAGACGACGAGATCGCCCGTGTCTGTCTGTTTGAAGAAGAAAGAGAGAGAGAGACGAGAGAGAGAGAGAGAGAGAGAGAGAGAGAGAGAGAGAGAGAGAGAGAGAGAGAGAGAGAATTGGAGAGAGAGAGAGAAGAGAGAGAAAGAGAGAGACGAGAGAGAGAGAACGACGGCGGCAGACAGAGAGAGAGAAGAGATAGAGAGACAGCAAGAGAGAGAGAGAGAGAGAGAGAGACGGCGTCAGAGAGAAAGAGAGAGAGGGAGAAGAGAGAGAGAGACGGCAACAGAGAGAATGAGAGAGAGGGGGACAGAGACAAAGTGACATACAGATTCAGATAATGGGTTAGTGTCATAACTGAGCCATAGCTCCTGTGTGTGAAGAAGAGGGAAATAATAAATAGAGAGAAAGAACAGATATGGAAAAGACAGACGGTCGAGCAGAGAGAGAGAGAGTACACAGTATGAGACACAGTATGAGATGAGACACCGTATCCAACAGACAGTCAAACTGATGGACTGATAGATACCATAGATACATAGTTATATATTGACAAGACGTCATGAAATGTACCCATCGTTCATCTCGGCCGCAGTACGGATAAGAGAACGGCACGATAATGGATCGACCAAAGATGAGACGATCCAGAAAAGAACGTTCTGGAACGCATCTGTTCATCTATTAGACGATCAATGGCATTGATGTGTTAGTTGCTTACTGCACATTGAATGGTAATGAAATGAAGAGACGTCTTAAAGGTACACTGTGTGGGAAATGGTCAAAAAAGGCAATGCAACTATGCTGTTCATTGAAACTGGACTGCCTATTGCCAAATTTGATATTTTCATAAAAGTTTACTAAGTAATAAACTAATATTTTTTAGTATGGCCCAAGTACAGTCATTTTTGCTGCTAAAAAAATCTGGAAATTCTAATTGGCGGACCATGGAGAAGATTCCCCTTTTCATGTATAATGAAATTCCCAGTCATAATGAATACTTAGAATTTGATGGTGGTTGTAAGTATTCATGAAAAGAGTAACATTAGCGAATGGGTAGCATGAATTCTGGAAATTAACAACTAAAAATTGTGCACAGTGTATCTTTAAAGGAGCACTGTATAGAATGGTGGCCGGAATTGGTACTGCTGCTGCTCATTGAAACTGCCTATTACCAAATTTGATCTTTTCATGATTATTAATCTGCATGTAGTAATGTAGTGATATAGTACAATGTAGTAATATAGTACAATGTGCAACATAGTGTTATAGTACAGACTACAGTAGGCTACTGTATTGCATTGTTGTAATATAGTAGCCTACATACTACAGTAGATTACTGTAGTGCAATGTTTCTCAAAGTGGGGTGGAAGCCCCCCTGGGGGGGCGCAGAGGTATAGAGGTATTGGAGGGGGGGCGCGTGAAGTCAGAAGGTTTTTCTTTTTTAATACTTTTCTGCTTTGCCATTATGTCAACACACTCACTTTACAATCACAATATATTCATTCATTTATTCACTAATATTTAGAGAACATCATAGGCCATATACGTGTATATTAGGCTCTAATAAACTTCACGAAGGCCTATTTATTTGTATTTTCGTAACCATTTTGCTCGAGGGGGGCGCAGACAGACACCCTTCCTCTGAAGGGGGGAATGGCAGGAAAAGTTTGAGAAACACTGCTGTAGTGCAATGTAGTAATGCTGTACAGATCAGTTAGGTGTAGTAATGTAGTGCAGTAGATTACTGCATTGCAATTTAGTAATGTAGCACATACTACAGTAGATTACTGCATTGCAATGTAGTAATGTAAAGATAGATTACAGTAGATGATTGTATTGCAACGTAGTAATGTAAGGACAGATTACAGTAGGCTACTGTATTGCGGTATTGTGATACATGTACAGGGAGTAAACTGCAAGATGCAACTGATTGTGCAATACACGAACACTCACTCAAAGTCAAGCAGGCCAATCCAAGATGAGAAAGAGAAATAAAAAGAGACACATAGAGAGATGAGAGAGAGAGAGAGAGAGAGAGAGAGAGAGAGAGAGAGAGAGAGAGAGAGAGAGAGAGAGAGAGAGAGAGAGAGAGAGAGAGAGAGAGAGAGAGAGAGAATATATAGTAGAAGAAAGGGGGAAGGAAATGGGAATGAAAGATGATTGAAAAATGGGAATGAAATGATGATTGTGAAAAGATGAAAAGGAAAAGGACAAACAGAGATGAAAGCGAAGTGAAAGTGAAAGCCCATCTGAACTCAAACTCCCATTGTCGTTGTGACCAGGGGTGCCAACAGGGGGGGTACAAAGGGGACAGTTGTCCGGGGCCCAGGGAGAGAGGATGTCCAGAATTGGGTCCTCATTACATTGTATGTATTGGGCTGGGGGGCCCTTTCAGACGACTTTGTCCTGGGCCCGGCCAAACTTGTCAGCAGCCTTGATTGTGACACAGCACACAAGTGAACACTGCACACTGCACACAATGAAACTGCATTCATGCCTCACCCGGTGCAAGGGGGTAGCCCCCAATGGCGCCAGAAAGGTGTAGAGAATGGCTAACGATATTTAAACGATATTTAGAAATATAGCAGAGTGTTTTTCTTGTCACTAATTTGTCGGTCTGTGTGGGGGGCACGGCTTTGGTCATGGCGGGCATTAGTTGATATTCAGCTAGTGATTTGACTGCACAGAAATGTTTTACTTGTTAGTGATAATTAAGCCATTTTTTGTGACATGCATATTGCCACTCTTGATATCGCGATTTCGATATTCGATAAATTGTGCAGCCTATGCTCGACCTAGCCTGGTCCTGACCATCCCATAATACTACCATTTGCATTTCGTATTCATGGTCTGGACTTTGTTTGATCTGACTCGATTGCAGGAAGCAGGAAGGACATTTTCGGGAAAAAAATCAGGATTTAACTTATAAGTTGTTGAACAAACATGTCTGACGTCTATCTATGGCGATGTAGCAGCGTTTAACAGACATGTCTGACAGAACATCCTACCGTAGGATAAAAGTACAATGTAGGACCATTTGTCAGAACACCGGTGAAAATCCTACCGGTCAACACCGCTCCACAGAAGACAGGTACCAGACGTAGTGCGGAGACAAGTGTCTTGGCGGACGTACGTAGGATGGCGCACGAGGCTATGCTCGACCATCCTGATCAGTATAACAAAACATCTTCGACAATTCCACGACAAATTCCAATTCACAATTCCAGTATGTGACCTCACCAATGTGCGTTTGGTAGAATGGTCCAAAGGTCCTACAAACACACGCTGAACCTTGTGGACAGCCTTCACAGATGAGTTGAAGCTGTAATGGACGACTATCCTATTGAACCCTATGGGTTAGGAATGGGATGGCAGCTACATTTATATGAGTCAAGGCAGGTTACCAAACACTTTTGGTGACATAGATAGATAGATAGATAGATAGATAGATAGATAGATAGATAGATAGATAGATAGATAGATAGATAGATAGATAGATAGATAGATAGATAGATAGATAGATAGATAGATAGATAGATAGATAGATAGATAGATAGATAGATAGATAGATCTTGGAGTGCTTTTTTATTCGTTTTGCACTCACCTGTATAGACGGTTGCATGGTAGCCCTATGGTGTGCACCAGTGGTGTAGTCTACTTTTTTATGGTGGGTATACTGTATATTTGAGCATTTTTTGAAGTGGGTATACTGTATATATTTGTGCTATTCAAAACAATGGATCAATCAATTTTAAGTGGGTACACTGAAATCCCTGAAATTTTGAAGTGGGTATACTCCGTATATCCGCGTTTTATGTAGACTACACCACTGGTGTGCACTGCAGTGTGTAAAATTTGGTAAGGAAGTATGTAGCCAGCAAGGCTCGGCACTACAGAGATATCTTAACAGCAGTGGAGTGACACAGCATTTCCTTCTTCCTCCAGTAGCCCATTTCATAATGCAACTTAGTTAGGCCTACTTTTAATGCAGCCTATTCATTATTTACAATTTACATTATGGCTACTATTAAATAGCCCTATAATGCAATGCAATGCAATGTAGTATATGTAACAAAAATGGCCAGAGAACGGGGATCACACACACAGTACAATTTGCGGCGTTAACCCAACACTGTTCTTATATGGTGCCAGTCCATTTTGTGTTAAATTCAACTCTTTCAGTGTTGAATGAACACTTTGAGAGTTGTATCGATATTTCAGAGCATACTGTATGTGGCCTCACCATGTTATTCAACACTCAAAGAGTAAAAATGTAACACTAAAATCGAGTGGCATATGTGCTCAAAATAGTGCTGAGTTAACACTGACACATTTACTGTGCACACAACAGGGCCGCTGACAACTTTGGCCGGACCTGAGACAAAGACATCTGAAAGGACCCTCAACTCAATGCATACAATACAATGAGGACTCAATTACCTAAACCAAAACCATCCCTAAACCTAACCTGTCACAGAGCGTTGTGGAGCACGCTTTAACTTGGAAATGCGTATTGGAGACACGCGAGAGTGGGTTCAAATCAGCGTGTCATAGATATGCCTATGCATGATGACATGTTGTGTCACCAGGATGGGCAGGCAGCCGCCTGGGGCCCCCAAGCCACTATAGTGAACAACAGCTCACAATTGAAACTACAAGTGTGGTGATTTTGGTTCAAATCTTCATTGCTTTGGATTTTTGCTTGGGGCCCCAGCCAGGACCGCTGACACCTTTTACTGGGCCCAGGACAAAGTCATCTGAAAGGGCCCCCCATTCAATACATACAATGTAATGGAAACCCAATTTTGGGCCCCCTCTCTACCAGGGCCCGGGACAAATGACCCCTTTGTCCCCCCCTGTCGGCTTCCCTGGCCCCAGCTGCCCCTGGAATCGCCTCTGCTCTCGGTCTTGCTCTTGCCTGGAGTGTGTGCAAGGCTCTAAATTCACTCTCTTCATCACCAGCCAAAATGGCTAGTAGATGCTAATCTCACTTGCCAAATACACACACACTAATGGGTCGAAGTGGCTAGTCATTTTCTACCAGCGGTGGCTGGAATTTTCTACCAGCCAAACTGAAATTTCACATTTGCATTTGGCTGGTTGGCTGGTGCTAATTTAGAGCCTTGAGTGTGTGTAAACCAGATGCGCTAGCACAGTGGTTCTCAACCTGTTTTGAACAAATGCCCCCTTGGGGTCACCACAAGCCTCCCAGCGCCCCTTTGACATCATCATCAGACTGACAACGCCCCCCTTAATATAAAAAAAATAAATGGACTAATGCCCCCCCCCCCCCATGGCAACTAAGCACCGCGCCCCTCTCAGCTGTATCCTTCAATCTCAACGCCCTCCTAGAGCTTTCCAACGCCCCCTGGGGGGTCTGTGCCGCCCTTGTTGAGAAACACTACGCTAGTTAGCATGTAGTGTATTCTGCATGGAGACATGAGTGGCGTGACGCAGCATTAATGAGCAGCAGCCATCCTGCCATTTAGTCCATGTCTATATGTAGAGCTCTTTTCCAAAACGCTATATCCACCATTTTTGACTTTTTGCATTTTAATATTGGAATTGACTGTTAAGATGTCCTATCATCTATGTGTGAATTCTTGCCATTCAAATATTTTGAGAACATACTTTAAAACCTCTATAAAAAAGGATTTTGCAATGCATTTCAATGGAATGCCCAATACAAAAATGTCAATTTCCCAACATTCTATAAAATGGATAAATCTCATTTTGGAAAAGAGCTCTTCATATACTGTCTATGTTCATACCTAAAGTATGTCTATGTCTGCATGGGAAAGTAGGAATCGTAATTTCAAATTCTTTGTATGATCAGTGCATGTAAAGACATTGACAATTAAAAAATGACTTGACTTGTGTTGCATTGGCTTTGTCGTGCTCGTGCTCTTGCTTTCGCGTGCAGTGTGTGTAAACCAGATGCACTAGCACAGGGCTGGACTGGGGGAGAAACAGGGCCCAGGCGCGTTTGGCTTAAAGTGATACCGTCCCATTTTTGTAAATGAGCTTATTTGACACCTCCCCTTGAGTTAAATAATAGGGTTTTACCGTTCTCCTGTACTTTCAACCGTTCTCTGGGTATGGCAGTGCCGATTTTACCTTCATGCAAACAGTTAACTTTGAGTCCTATGAGAACAGCTGGCGGCTAACTGGTCTCATGGGATTCAATGTTAACTGCTAGCTTGAAGGTAAAATTCGCACTGCCATAGCTACAAAACGGTTGAAAGTACAGAAGAACGGTAAAACCCTATTATTTAACTCAAGGGGAGGAGTAAAATAAGCTTATTTCCAAAAATGGGACAGTATCACTTTAAAGGGGCCCCTCATAAGTAGCGGCCCGGAACTGACTCACAAAAATGACTTCCAGAAATGCACAATTTTTTTTTATTATTATTATTATTTAACATTTCTGAACATAGGGGCCCGCGAGGGTGTGCCCGCTATGCCAGATGGCCAGTCCAGCCCTGCGTTAGCATGTAGTGTATTCTGCATGGAGACATGAGTGGTGTGACGCAGCATTAATGAGCAGCAGCCATCCTGCCTCCCATCCTGCCTCGCCTCGCCTCGCCTCGCCTCGTTGCATCAGCTCCGGCCCCTGATTGCACCAGACTCCCTTCTTCAGCCACAATGAATTGTGTGCGTGTGTGCGTGTGTGTGTGCGTGTGTGTGTGTGTGCGTGTGTATGTGCATGCATGTGTGTGTGTGTGTGTGTGCATGTGTGTGTGTGCAGGCAAGCCGACAGAGGAGGACAAACGGGTTAGCTGTCAGTTGTCCCGGGAGGGGGCCCAGTGTTGGGTCCTCATTACATAGTGTGTGTGTGAGAAAGTGATCTTCCCTTCTCACTGTTTTACGTTTTAA
>NC_085873.1:35248124-35258124 GCF_034702125.1 Engraulis encrasicolus | reverse complement strand
GGGGGGGGGGGGGCTGTGCCACACTATTTTTTTCCCTGTGCAACCGGTTTCAGAACCAGTGGTGCAGTCTACGTAGAACGCGGGTATACGGAGTATACCCACTTCTAAATTTCAGGGATTTCAGTATACCCACTTAAAATTGATTGTTCCATCATTTAGAATGGCACAAATATTTACAGTATACCCACTTCAAAAAATGCTCAAATACACAGTATACCCACCACTAAAAAGTAGACTACACCACTGTTCAGAACTCAATGAAATTGGTGCATCACTAAAACCATTCAAGAACTACAGAAAGCATAATACATATATGTAAACATTGCAAAGAAGAAAATCCACTGGAATTGCTTATCTTATTGTTAGTTTATTTTTGATATTTCAGTTATTTAATGTATAAAATTAATCATGCATTCTAATCATGCTATGCCCAACAAAATAAAGGCATTTTAATTACAAAGAAGATGAGTGCCTTGGTATTTCTACAACTTTTTTTATAAAAATGTATTGAGTTGATTTCACAATATTTTTCCTGCCAACCTCCCGTGGCCCCCATGGCATCCCCTCGCACCCCCCCAGGGGTCCCCAGCCCCCACTTTGAAAACCACTGAACTAGGCATGCCGCTTCACTCGGCTAGAGCTTCTATGCAGGGTGCATACCAGTACAGTCGCCGCAAGGCCTAGAGGCCTACACATCCAGTTTTGAATAACGACCGCACAGCAGAGATCTCCAAGTCATTTGACTATCTGCCAAAGAGGCCTACAACACCGGCGCGCGCATTTAAGGCAAGCTAACGGTTGACAAGAAGCACCATTTAAGGGAATCCACAGTCCTACCCTGACTTTCAAACACGACATCCAGTGTGTGTGTACACCAACTTATTTTTTTCCTCGCTTGTGACTGTTATCAAGGGATGAGAGTTTGCATCGTGTCTGTCTGCTGCCTCTCTGGGGTTTTTTTTGTTTTGTTTTATTGAAGCCATCGGAGGGAGAACAAAGGCTGCACTTTACCTCTAGTGTGTGTTGTGTTCGACCGCTCTCACAAGCTTTTATTGAGTGACTGTAACAAGCACTGTGGGGAGGCAATCTTACAGAGGGCGCATTTGACAGGCTCTGCTGCTGCTGTCTCTCCCTCTTCCACAGATCCTGTTTGCATTCCAATATGCGACCTTGCGTCCTCCACTTGTGCTTGTGGCCTCGCCCCGCCTCCTGGCCCCTCCTCCGCGGAGAAAACAATAAAGTTTCCCCCGCTGTCAGCCTAGCCAAAATTATTTTTGGGGGACTATTCGTCATTCGCCATCCAGTTTGCAAATGAGAAAATGACCTTACAATTGAGCTTTTGCGAGATATTGAAATATAATGCTGTTGTCAGTGATGTCATCATGACATATTACTTCCTGGTATGAGGCCACAAGCACAAGTAGAGGATGCAAGGTTGCATATTGGAACACACACCCTGTTTGTCCAACGTGTCCTTTCTCTAGTGCTGCTGCTGGTGATACTCCACTACTGTATCACATCCCAACAGGGCTGTGCTGCAAGGGGGAGAAATAGGGCCCAGGCGCGTTTGCCTTAAAAGGACCAGTTCAGTCAATTTCAACATGCAGTTGTAATGCTCACACTACCCTGGACTTGTCAGTACCTGAGGTTTTTTCTTTTTCTTTTTCAGCCTTTTCCGAGATCTTGGTCATTGTAATGGGGAAGCGCTTTGTTTACATTTAAAAAAGAAAAAAAAAGTTTGTATTTATTCTCAAAAACAACCGAAACGTTATAGGCTACAACATGCAAACAACGGTACCTTTTGGGAAAATATTTGGAGTAAGCCAATGTCATTTAAAAAAAAGCAAACAAATGCTGTCCCCATTAGAATAGCTCATATCTCGGAAAGGGCTTAGCCGAAAAATGTGGCATCACCGGGTACTGACAAGTCAAGGGTAGCGTGAGAAATACAACAGCATATTGAAATTGACTGAGCTGGTCCTTTAAAGGGGAACCTCATAATTAGCAGTGCAGAACTGATTCACAGGTGGGACTCGCACCCTTGTTGGCCTCTATTTTCAGAAATGTAATTTTTAAATTATTGTTATTATTATTTTACATGTCTGAAAATAGGGGCCAACGAGGGTGTGGGGCCCACCTGGAAGTGCCCACTATGTCAGATGACCAGTCCAGCCCAGCATCCCAAGGTACCTAAACCAACCCTGTTAGATCATAGCCCATATAGACGTGTTCTTGAAAGAGCTCGTTAGATCAGCTGTATTTGGGTTACTTTGCGGATGTAACTGCAGGTCATGAGCCCTGGTCTTGTGTGTGCTCCTACACGGCATTAAATATTTACAACGACGGAGTTCGTTGTCTGTGTGAAGGCAGCAGCACCACTGGAGACAAGGGTGCAGCAACAACGCAGTATCCCCAGTCAAGTTACGTCACGTTACTCAAGTTATCTGCTATGCGCAGCAATTGCCTTTTTACGCATTCTCTGTTCCGGTGTGGCGAACATGGAAACATGCTCTGTAAACAAACCAGAAGACATTTTATACATTTAAATAACCTCTAAGGTGCAAACAAGGCGTAAGTCCTTATAAGGCCTAGTCTTATTGAATACCACGTAGGCTATTATTTCAACCCACCTCCCTGACTTGCACCATAACCTAACCTATTCCTTTCAGTGGTTGGGTAGGCTTGGCCTAGCCTAATGCCTACACCAATAAAGGTTGCCACACACGAACAGTTGCTGAATCAGGATGGCTGATCACCAACAGATAAGTGTGTTGTGTTCAACTTTTGGATGCCAAATATATGCGAGATTATGATATGCGTATAAGGTGGAAAAACTCAAGAATACAACAAGAACGACAACATCAATGATATTAATAATACTACTATTACTACTATTTCTACTACTACTACTACTACTACTACTACTACTACTACTACTACTAATAATAATAATAATAATCACAATTTAACAACAATAATAATGTGGATATGTGCCAACATACGTCTTTATTTGGAGAACTAGACCACCTTTTATTTTTTAAGTCTTTCTATTATCACATTTGGGCATCGTTGGAACTTTGTCTTGTGAACATTTTAAAAGGATGACTAGTAGGCTAATGCCTTCTCTAAAAGCTCCATGCCACTTCCTTTTTACGCAACCCACTAGCCTTGAAATAATACACATGTCCAGTAGGCTTATTACTGTACATTCAGTGGGTGGCGCGCGCACCTAAGAGTAGACAAAACTTCAGGAAGATAAAGTGTCGTTTTTTTCCCTTCCTTTAAACATTTATGTAACCGCCGGAGAGATTAGGATCTCGCCACGTGCAAATAGAAGAGACCACTACACGGTCTGCTCCCGGACATTTTCGGATAACCATAGAAATGACGTCTGGTTTCGAGGCAACGCGCACACGGAACAGCCAGCGCTGCAGTCACTGATCATCGTCATGTCGGCTTGGCTCAAGCCCCCGAGCTGGAAACTCTCGCGTTAGTTAGCGTTATTTGCTCTCTCCACCCCGACAACCCTGCCTCCCCTCCCTTCCCTTCCCGTCCGTGTTCCTCTCTCTCTCTCTCTGTCTGTGTGAGGCACATGAAATTCGGAGGCGATATCCTCCTGAAACCCTGAACGCAGCAGTCATCGAAGCGAGCAGCGAGACCCCCTCCCCACACAACATGGCTACAATTGTAACCTCGACCAGGTTTACCGACGAATATCAGCTTTACGAAGAGCTGGGAAAGTAAGTGATAGTTTCATTTGATAGGTCTTCCGTGCAACTTACTCCTTTTTGTTTTTTGTGTATTTTCCCCTCCTCTACAAAATCCCATTGTCTTGCCTGGATGTTTGACAGGAAGATAATGCCTTCGCAATGACTGCCAAACCTGCCCTGGGAGCAATGCGAGGCGGCTCGTAGATCACGGTCGCCGGAGATGTGCACATCCAACAATCTATCTGCTATTGTTTTGCCCTCTGTAACGGATTAGACTACTTACGCATATGTTGCATGTTGTGGCTACCGTTGTATCCTTTTTTCCACGGCTCAATGGCTGGGGAAACCGTTTCTACCGGACACTTTTGCCTTTCCAACCCCTTGGTCAC
The DNA here is from genome assembly GCF_034702125.1 of Engraulis encrasicolus. Classification (NCBI taxonomy): domain Eukaryota; kingdom Metazoa; phylum Chordata; class Actinopteri; order Clupeiformes; family Engraulidae; genus Engraulis; species Engraulis encrasicolus. Next base: position 35,254,025 of record NC_085873.1, on the reverse strand, counting down.
TATAGCCTCGCCTGTCATTTTAATCTCAATTTCCCCCTTGGTTCCCTGTCTCGTTGTAAATTGAGAAGCGATTCGGCCAGGTCGAAGAAGGGATTACATGGTTGCTGCAATCGGACTGCGTGGTCAGGAGACAGGAGGGGAAATGAAGTCACTTTTAATGTCAAAATACACACCAGGTTACAATGTTTGCTGCTGTGACGTCCATTCAAATAGAAATAGGAAGACTGATCCCCGGTAATACCATAGTAACATCTTGGTAATAGAACATGGTAGGGAGTATGAACGAATGCTTCTACCCTGTCTGACTTTCTGGATTTTTTTTTTTTTTACAACAGCAGTGCGAGCCTGCATGGCACTTTGGCATCAAATAGCGAGTTTAGATGGCACGTAGGCCGCCTTGTCATCAATACCTGCTTGTGTATTCCTCTTCGGCAGTTAGAATCACTAATCTGTGTGTATTATGTTAAGTCACTAGTAGCGAAGGCACAGGGGAAGGTAGGCGATACGCTCGCTCGCTGTACGTCTTGCATTCATTTGTGAGCGGCTACGTCAGCAATGATTGACAATCCTCTTTTTCCGTGTTGTGTGTGTGTGTGTGCGCACTGCGCGCGCGTGCGTGTGTGTGTTTCCCCTGTTACGTGTGGTTTCTGGTTTTAACTTTCAAGAAGACAAGCATGACTCTACAAACATTGCATTTTTTTTCTTTTTGTGTTTGTTTTCAGGGGTGCCTTCTCTGTGGTTCGAAGATGTGTAAAGAAATCCTCCGGACAGGAATATGCTGCGAAAATCATCAACACGAAAAAGCTATCAGCAAGAGGTAAGAAGTGGCACAAGTTCTGTTGGTTATACAGTTTTAGCTTTGGTGAAAAGATACATAAAGAGTAGGCCTACTTGCAGATAAGAAGGCACGGTCTTGGCACAGGTTGGCACTATTGTGGAGATTATTGGCAGGTCATAAAGAAAGATGCTCTTTGAACTTCGCAGTTGTTGTGGCTGGCCTGTTCATACACCATGCTGGTTCATTATTGAGATACAAGTGGTTATAATATCTATGCAGTCTTTATTCCTGTGTGTGTGTGTGTGTGTGTGTGTGTGTGTGTGTGTGTGTGTGTGTGTGTGTGTGTGTGTGTGTGTGTGTGTGTGTGTGTGTGTGTGTGTGTGTGTGCGCGCGTGCGTGAGAGCGCGTGTGCATGTGTGCGTGCATGTGCTTGCACACACGTTTGTGTCGTGTGTATCCATTGAAAGTGTGAGTGTGTGTGGCACAATGTATGTGGCTCTAGGTAGGTGTGGTGTACTGTTTGGTGAGCGTCTAGGCCTGTCCTGTCCTGCGAGTCCTCAGTGTCCCCTAAAGTGACGTCGTCGTCGTGCAGAAAAATGGCCCAAACAGCAGTGGCAGCTCTGGACTGGGTGCAGGACTGGCCTCGTAGTATCAGAGAGAGTAGAGAGAGAGAGGTTCCATTGGCCCATTGTTTCCTGGTTCTATTAATCCCCCTTTAGGCAGACCTAGGCAGACCTAAGGACTGTTCTATTCATTCTAGGAGTATTATGACACGCCCCTTTAGGCAGACCGGAACCTGGTCATGTTAGGTGCCCATAGAAACCTATTATGTTGGCATATCTCTATATACTTAAAGAATCTCTGCTAGTAGTATGGCCTGGTGTGGCAGGCGGAGCACACAGACACAGGACCGTAACCAGTAGGGCTGTAACGATACACTCAACTCACGATTCGGTTTGTATCACGATTCATGACCTACGGTTCGATACACCCCACGATTTCACATTTGCCAACATTATAAACTTTATGAATAAAAACTATGATAGTTTATAGGTAGAATAGGTTACAAGAGGCTACTAATAATTAAAAAAAGTTTCAATATAATAATGATGATGCTTGGAAGCATTATCACTTCAAATCCTGTGGCTGTTTTCTGGGCTGATGTGCACCAAAACGTTAAAAGGGAGTATCACGATACTGCCTCCTTGTATCGCGATACAGTATCGTGACTCGTGTGTATCACGATTTCTCGGTTCGATACAATATCGTTACAGCCCTAGTAACCAGACATTTTCAAATACCGGGGTCAAATACTCTGCGCTGTACTGTATATTGTACATTTAGAATCAGTTTCAAATACCTCAGTCAAACTCTTATGTTTGTTTTTAGTAGCCTCTTACTGCAGCTGGGGTCGCCGGCGACCCTATTCACTTGCTGAAAATGCTTAACTACATCATAACCACATTCCTATGACATTACAGAGAGTTATAGTGCTGCGCTAAGGGGTTAATCACTGTCTTGAGGACAAGTGGGGGTGTCGTATACAGACGGAATTTGTCATTGTTATTCATATATCAATTTTTCATCATAGATACATTTTATTTTCCTGATAAAAAAAAAAACAGAGGACATGACCTCTGTGTCCTCAATGGTAGTAACGGCCATGCACAGGCCACGCTGTCTATCTATCTGTCACATTGACTTGCTCCCGTTCAGTGTCCATTCGTCTATGCCGCCTGCCTGGTCTGTTGGGGTTTGGAATGGAGGGCGTGTGTGTGTGTGTGTGTGCGTGTGTGTGTGCGTGTGTGTGTGTGTGCGTGTGTGTGTGCGTGTGTGCGTGTGTGTGTGTGTGTGCCTGAGAGAGGGACTAAATAAGAGCGAGAGAGTGAAGACAGACCCGTAGAGAGAGAGAGAGAGATAGAAGAAGAAGGAGAGAAAGACGCAATGAAAGTGTCAATGTGTGTGTGAGAGAGAGATTGAAAGTGTCGTGAATGTGTTGCTACACAAGGGCGTGTGTGTGTGTGTCTGTGTGTGTGACGTGTGTGTGTGTGTGTGTGTGTGTGTGTGTGTGTGTGTGTGTGTGTGTGTGTGTGTGTGTGCGTGTGTGTGTGACGTGTGTGTGTGTGACGTGTGTGTGTGTGACGTGTGTGTGTGTGTGTGTGTGTGTGTGTGTGTGTGTGTGTGTGTGTGTGTGTGTGTGTGTGTGTGTGTGACGTGTGTGTGTATGTGTGTGTGTGTGTGTGTGTGTGTGTGTGTGTGTGACGTGTGTGTGTGTCGTGTGTGTGTGTGTGTGTTGCAAGCGTGTGCATGTTTTTGAGGCCTCTACTTGAGACGGTGTTGAAGTGTGGCACTTCAAGTGCACTTTACGTCGTGTGTGTGTGTATGTGTGTGTGTGTGTGTGTGTGTGTGTGTGTGCGCGCGAACAAGTGTCTGAACATGCACATGCATACATGGCTGTCACAACGCCTCAAGGTGCTGTTGAAGAAGTGCGGCACTGGTTTTGCATTTCTCGAAACCATAGTTGCTTACTCGAAGTGCGGCACTGGTTTTGCATTTCTCGAAACCATAGTTGCTTACTCGAAGTGCGGCACTGGTTTTGCATTTCTCGAAACCATAGTTGCTTACTCGAAGTGCTGCACTGGTTTTGCATTTCTCGAAACCATAGTTGCTTATTCGAAGTGCGGCACTGGTTTTGCATTTCTCGAAACCATAGTTGCTTACTCGAAGTGCGGCACTGGTTTTGCATTTCTCGAAACCATAGTTGCTTACTCTGTTGGCTACTTTGTTGTTTGCAATGCAATATCCCATCGACAACTACCCTTGTTGTTAACTGGCTAACAACGACGCTTTCGAGAACCACACCTCTGGTTTTGCATTTCATTGCTTTTGAGTCACATTCTTCTTACACGTGAAGGTAGCACTAGATCCGAGACGAGACAAAAAGGAGACAAAAGCGTATACCACTTCTGCATCATGAGGTCTCTCTAGTACTTTTAGACTTTTGAGGGTTTTTTTTTTTGAGAAGATAGAAGACTTTTCTGTAAACCGTTTTAATCCATTAAAACACAACGTTATAAATTTGCTGTTACCAGAATGGCAATGACCGAGTCATAGTGCATTACTAAAGGCCATGTGTTATGTCATAGTAGTGTAGTACTATGGTAATTAACCTTTCAATGACTATTACAGCATGCCACTGGTGGTACGGCGTGCATTATGGGGCTACACGTAGTCCTTCCATGCATATTGTATCGCCAGTGAACCATTCACTATTTGCTGACTATGTCATAGCAACATTGCTTTTTCAGCAAATAGTGAAAAGGACTGTCGACGAGCCCATCTACATTAGGGGTGTAAAAAAAAGATCGTCATGACAATGCATCGCAGTACTTGTTTTCACGATATATAGTAAGTAATATTTCTGTTGTGATGGAAACTCTCTCCCAGATGCTAAAATACTTAATACAAATAAATTGACTCATAAATGCTACACAGCAGCTGGCAAATAAGCTGTATATTTGTACACATTTACTGAAGAAAAAATTACAATGCATGGCGATAGTACATGAATCGCAATGCGTTGTCATAGAATCGCATCATGGCATGTGTATCGTCGTGATGCGCATTGAGTCGTGAACCCTTTGCCAATACCCACCCCTAATCTACAGTAAGAGGCTACGAGAGTTGAACCAGCACTATGAGTGTTAAAATAGTCTCTCTAAATGTTAAGTCAACACTGCAAGATTTACTCTGTGCACTGCCCACTCGCCCATCCAACCGACCAACTGCCCGCACCGCACGCCCACTCACTCTCTCCGTTATTTCCCAGAAGCCTTAGCCGTGTTAGGTCACATGATGCACCCACACATGCAGTACACACTAACCCATGGGCAACATCATCACAGCACTGTCACAGCAGGACGCAGCCGGAGTACATAGTGAATGTTACAGTGATGTTACTACACTTCCAGAGTAGAATCAACTCTGTGCGGTGTTAGGTAACAGATGAAGATTTGGTCATTATGAATTTGGTAACAACAATCTTTGTATAATATGGGCTCTCCTTGAAGGTTAAGTGTTGAATTAACACTTAAGAGGTATTTCTTAAAAATATATATATACATTTAATAATATAAACAATATATATACATATACATATACGTATATATATAGTATATATTATATATATTTTATGCCTTTACAATATTATATGACAGGACAGTTGTGAGATAGAAACAGGAAGTGAGTGGGAGAGAGAGATGGGAGAGGATCGTGAAATTACCTCGGGCCGGAATCGAACCCGTGTCCCTGGTGTAGCAGTGCAGTGCCCTACTGATTGAGCCACGGCCAGGGCCAAGAGGTATTCACTATACTGTGCTGCGGTGCGTTTCTCGAAAGCGTAGCAGTTAGCCAGTTAGCAACTTCAGTATTTGGCAATGGGAAATTGCATTGCAAACAACAAAGTAGCTAACATAGTTAGCAACTATGCTTTTGGGAAATGCATCCCTGGGTTGCCATTGTGCCACTGTGGCAATAGAACAGCTTGTCCTGTTGCCACCACCGCGTCACCGACCGACCGGAGACATCAGGTCATCGAGCGTCACTCCAGCTGTCCAGTCTCACCGGGGAGTCCAGGACAGGACAGGACAGGACAGGCAGTCAAGCTCAGGCAGCATAACATGAAAGAGGGAAAAAAAATGAATTTTGAGCGTAGTGTAGTGTAGCGTATTGGTCAGTGAGTGATAAGCTGCTCTGGCCTGCAAAGCAGGGCCGCTGACAATCTTGGCTGAGCCCCAGGGCTAAAAAAACCAGAAAGGGCCCCGTTCTCAATGTTAGATTAACCCATTAAAACACGGCGTTATAAATTTGCTGTTACCAGAATGGCATTGCCCGAGTCATAGTGCATTGCTAAAGGCCCTCTGTTAGGTCACAGTAGAGTAATACTATGGTAATTAACCTTTCAATGACCACTGGTAGTACGGCGTACATTATGGGGCTGCCAAGGCCCTAATTCTGGGCCCGGGTCAACTGACCCGTTTGTCAGTTGTGGGAGGACGTGGCTGTAAGGTTACTGTAGGTGTGTTAGAGAGGGGGAGTAAAGGACAGGCAGACAGATGGACGAA
>NC_085873.1:35240624-35245624 GCF_034702125.1 Engraulis encrasicolus | reverse complement strand
CTCCGATGCCCTGTGTGTGTGTGTGTGTGTGTGTGTGTGTGTGTGTGTGTGTGTGTGTGTGTGTGTGTGTGTGTGTGTGTGTGTGTGTGTGGGGGGGGGGGGGGGGGAGTGAGAGAGAGGGAGAGAGATAAAGAGAGAGAGCAAGAGAGAGAGAGAGAGAGAGAGAGAGAGAGAGAGAGAGAGAGAGAGAGAGAGAGAGAGAGAGAGAGAGAGAGCAAGATAAAGAGAGTGACTTGGGGAGTGCGTCGGACTGCACTCTGACAGGACGAATTACACTCAAAAGCCCAGGAAGCGCTGAGCCAGGCGAAAAGTGGCAGCAGCTCTTAATTGACAGGCACTGACACATCAACAGCCATGCACACACAGACACACCACTTTCCTCTGTCTCCTCACTGCTCCTCCTACTCCTCACTACTCCCCACCCACTCCTCATCCACTCCCCTCTACCCTTCTCACTGCTCCTCGCTCCTCCTCACTGCTCCTCCTCACTACTCCTCACTGCTCCTCAACCACAGCTCTCTGCTCTGTCTCCTCACCACTCCTCATCCACTACCCTCTGTCCTGTCTCCTCATTACTCCTCACTATCCCTCATCCTCTACTCCACTCTTTCTCCTTCTCATCCTCTACTCTACCCTGTCTCCTCATTACTCCTCACTACTCCTCATCCTCTGCTCCTCAACCACAGCTCTCTGCTCTGTCTCCTCACCACTCCTCACCCACTACTCTGCCCTGTCTCCTCCCTGCTCCTCACTACTCCTCCACTACCCTCTGTCCTGTCTCCTCATTACTCCTCACTACCCCTCATCCTCTACTCTACACGTTCTCCTTCTCATCCTCTACTCTACCCTGTCTCCTCTCTACCCTGTCTCCTCACTGCTCCTCACTGCTCCTCCCCCACTCTCCTCTACCCTGTCTCCTCACTGCTCCTCACTGCTCCTCCCCCACTCTACTCTACCCTGTCTCCTCACTGCTTCTCCCCCACTCTCCTCTACCCTGTCTCCACAACAGACATGCACACACACTCTCCTCTACCCCACTACTGTCTCCTCATTACTCCTCACCACTCCTCATCCTCTACTCTACCCTGTCTCCTAACTCCTCACTACCCCTCATCTACTCCCCTCTACCCTGTCTCCTCTCTACTCCTCACTACCCCTCATCTACTCCCCTCTACCCTGTCTCCTCTCTTCTCCTCACTGCTCCTCATCCACTCCTCTCTACCCTGGCCCTACTCCCCACCCACACTCCTCCACTCTCCTCTACCCGGTCTCCTCAATACTCCTCACTGCTCCTCACCCACTCCTCTACTGTACACTGTCTCCTCACCCCTCCTTCCTCCTCCTCTACTCTCTGCCCTGTCTCCTCCCCCACTCCTCTCTGGCCTAGCCCTCCTCCTCACCACTCCCTCACCTGTTTTGCTCCTCCCTTGGCCCAGAAACGGGTTGGTTCTGGTTCTTATGTGTGTCCCAGAACTCCCATCATAACTCCCCTCTCCCTGTCTCTCCTTGCTGGGTCGACCCAGCTCCAGGAATAGCCTGCGGCACGGCACGCGCACGCGCACGTCGTGGCAGACTACTGCTGCCATTTGGGGTTTAGTGTTCCCATCCTATCCTGTTAGGGGTGTAAATCACAGCCTCCATGACGATACGATGCAGTATCGATTTCTTAAAGCAGAGACTCGATTATTTTCGGTACTTAAGAATGCCTCACGATACAATGTGATTCGATTAAATCACCGGCCGATACATCGATTTAGTTTGATTATTATTTACACCCCTATATCCTATCCTCACATTTGTCATCTGTTTTGCTAGTTATTTTTATACCATTCAGGAAGCACCCAAGAGCAAAGCTTAGGAACATATATATTTCATATACAGTACAGCTATAGCTGTTGTATTGCATTGTAATTGAATGCTGTGATTGACTACGATATCTTGGATGAATTGTGCACATTTAAGTCAGCTCAGGGTCTGCTTGTACAGGGCACTGTGGTCACTCCACTACTAACAAGTATCGTGTGTGTGTGTGTGTGTGTGTGTGTGTGTGTGTGTGTGTGTGTGTGTGTGTGTGTGTGTGTGTGTGTGTGTGTGTGTGTGTGTGTGTGTGTGTGTGTGTGTGTGTTTGCGTGCGTGCGTGCGTGCGTGCGTGTGCATTTGTGATTGGCTGTGTGTCAGTGCGTGCTTGTGTGTGTGTGTGTGTGACTGCAAATATGTTATGCGGAGGATCTTTCTGGAACACGGCCACAGTTGTCAGGCATGAATCCTCATTTCGGTTTTGTGGTTTTCAAGAGCTCAGAGCTCTGGCCACCACATCACACTACCTTGGCTCTGTGAACTGGCCTAGGTCTGTGTTTCTAAGTAACACCTATCTATTCTGCCCTACAAAAGACAAAGTGCAGCAACGACACATTTAGTCAAAATTGACCATGTACTGAAAATGGTCTTCTTCATAACACATCCTTTATTTCTGTGACAAAACCTTATGGACCAAATGTGTCCCGTTTTAGAGATATTACTGTGTCAAATTCACAGTAACTACAATATCCAACCTAGTACTCAAACTCTGAAGGCATTTTTCTCTGTTTCAATGTTGGCATAGTTACGGTACTTTGCCTTTGTAGGGCAGTATTGCCTGTCACCAGGGCTCTGCATTAAAGGGACACTGTGCAGGAAATGGTCAAAAAAGGTACTGCAACTATGCTGCTCATTGAAACTGGGCTGCCTATTGCCAAATGTGATCTTTACATGAAAGTTTACAAAGTAATAAACAAATATTTCCTATTAAGATTCAAGTACAGTCATTTTTGCAGCTAAAAATGGCTATTTTTGGAAATTCAAAATGGCGGACCATGGAGAAGATCCCGCTTTTCATGTATGAAAAGTGCAATTTTTCCAGTCATAATGAATACTTAGAATTTGATGGTGGTGGTCAGTATTCATGAAAAAGGTAACATTAGTGAATGGGCAGCATGAATTCTGGAAATAAATAACACAGTGTCCCTTTAACTTTTTTCCATCACCAGCCAAAATAGCTAGTAGCAGGGCTTAACACTAACACACGCCAGGTAGCCAAATGCGGGTGAAAGTCGGCGTTGGCTAGTAGATACCGAAGGTTCACTAGCCATTCTGGCGGGTCCGTCACTATTCTAAATGATGAGGCACCGCATTTTGTAGTTTTTTCCCTCGGACCGTCTTTGCTACAAACGCAATGCAATGCGATTTAACGAGCCTACAATACCCATGAAGCACCTGTGTCACGTGTCACCTGTGTCTCACGCACGAGAGGAATCTGATAAAGCTAGTCTTGCGAATATGAGTGGCAGCAGCGAGCTACCGGCACATCAGCGCGTGTTTGGAAATGTCACTGAAAACCTTCACGTGAAAATAAAGTAGCGAAGTTCATCTCAACTGACCTATTTTGGGATCTGTCATTAGTACAATGCATAGTAGTAGTGGACATTAAAATGACCAAGGCGAGAGGAGAACACCTCAGTCTTGAGAAAGTCTTGAGACTAATTAGCGCAGTGATAAGACAAGGACACATGCGGCATTAATAATGTTCGGTTTAAATCATTTTCTGATTTGCCTGTATGTCTTCATACCTTAATATTCCTCCATGTTTCTTGTGCCGTTGCTATCGACTTTCAAACGGGGCTTAAACAACGCGCTGTAGTAGCCTTCCAGACTGCACAAAATCATGTCCCATTTCTCTTCGCATGTGCCCATCTTGCCTTGCGTCCGTTTACATTTTAAACAACTCAATATTAAGCGGAATGAAAGGAAGTCGTAGCTCCTTCTGTAGTTACCGGCCGCATATGTGTGTGCCTTCTAGTAGATAGCCTACTTTTATGAGAAAATATTCCAGAAGAGGTGTTCCACATCCATGACCGAGGACATGCGAAGCTTGGCAATGACTTTGCACTATCTACTTTGCGCATCGAAAGTGCCCTTCAGATCAAAGACGGAAATATTTTGCTCTCATGTAGCTTACATTTGTGCCCTTCCAACACTGTGCTTGGTGTTTCTGCACGGCTATGCCATTCCTCAGATGAGTTAATCTGTTCTTATAGCATGCATGCATGCATGGACCAGTTAACAACAATTCTAGTTATTAGGCCCTATATTATATTATATTATATTATATTATATTATATTATATTATATTATATTGTATTACATTATATTATATTATATTAGGCTATATTGTATTATAATATAATATGTTTATATTATGTTATATTACATTATTACAGGCTATTATATAATTCATTAAAGCTGCTATGATGGTTAAGAAAATTATGGCTAGTGAAAAGGCCCAATGGCTAGTGAGTCACGAAAACCACTAGCCAAAATGGCTGGTAAGCGAAAAAGTTAGTGTAAAGCACTGGCTAGTAGATGTTAATCTTACTAGCCAAACACGCACTCACTGATGGGTCAAAGTGGCTAGTAAGTAGGTGTTTTCTACCAGCCAAACTAAAATGTCACCTACGTTTGAGTGGTTGACTGGTGTTTGTTTAGAGCCCTGCCTGCCAGCGAGTGGATAAAGGGCCTATATAGATAGATATGGTAAGGCAAGTAGGGAAGTAACTAACACTACCTTTGGCCCCAGACAAAACATGTATTTGTTAACAATCGATTCTATGCTTCCCTTTTTATTGTCTCGATGTAGCACACCTTTGCGTGCTTACACTAGACATGAACAACACTACCGAGTGTGTACAAAAAAATGACATGTTATTACATATTTTTTGCACTCTTCCTACTCTCGCCAGTTGATGTTAGAGAGACAGTAAAAGCTTGTTGTCGGTCTCACATTAGAATTTTGTACAAAATTTGTAGCTATGATTCTGTGCAAAAGTCAAGTGTTTCTATTGCATAAATGAGACACATACACAGAGTAATTCCCACAGTATTACATGCCTATTGGGATAACTTATTTGCATTGTCACTTAACAGATGTTCCACTACAGACCAATCCAGATCGTTGGAATTGGTCA
>NC_085873.1:35233124-35235624 GCF_034702125.1 Engraulis encrasicolus | reverse complement strand
GCCTGACATGCTCAGGGTGTTCGCTACACGTGAGGACACACAGGGCTTAGAGTGTTAGAGTGGCCTTCTCTCGTCTCTCATCCTCCCCCTCTCTTCTCTTGTCTTGTCCTTTTCTACTCCTCCTGCTTGTCTTCCTCTTCCCCTCTCTTCCCCTCTTTTCTATTCTGTTCTGTTCTGTTCTGTTCTCTTGTCTTGTCTTGTCTTGTCTTGTCTTCTCTTGTCTTGTCTTCTCTTGTCTTCTCTTCTCTTCTCTCCTCTTCTCTTCTCCTCTCTTCCTCTGCACCTTTCTTCTCTTATCTTCTCTTCTCTTCTCTTCTCTTCTCTTCTCTTCTCTTCTCTTCTCTTCTCTTCTCTTCTCTTCTCTTCTCTTCTCTTCTCTTCTTCTCTTTTCTTCCCCTCTCTTCTCTTCTCTTCTCTTCTCTTCTCTTCTCTTCTCTTCTCTTCTCTTCTCTTCTCTTCTCTTCTCTTCTCTTCTCTTCTCTTCTCTTCTCTTCCTCTGCACCTTTCTTCTGTTCTTGCCCTTTGGCCCAGTACCAGCTGTATGACTGGCATGAATGGAGGAGAGAAAAGGGTGTGCGTGCGTGTGTGCGTGCATGGATGCGTGCGTGAGTGCGTGCATGTGTGTTCGTACACGCGCATGTGTGTGTGTACAGTTTGGGCATGAGGCCAGCTTTATGACATAGATATGACGTAGGTGATTTTTGGTAGTGCACGCACACACACACACACACACACACACACACACACACACACACACACACACACACACACACACACACACACACACACACACACACACACACACACACACACACACACACACACACACACACACACACACACACGTGATGAATATTGGTATTTGGAAGTGTGTGGGGGGGTGATCAATGTTGGTGGTTTTGGAGGGATCTGGGGTCTGGGGAGTTGGTGGTTTGAAGGGCAGGGGGGGTGTAGAATGTTGTTGATTTGGAAAGCAGGGGGGGCTGAATGTTGGGGATTTGAAAGTGAGGATGTTGATTCAGGAAGACAGATGCTGAGGCACTCAAGGTTGCAATTTTTTTACTTTTTTATTTGGCCAAATAAAAAAGTAAAAAAATTGCAACCTTGAGTGCCTCAGCATCTGTCTTCCTGGACCAAGTTTGAGAGCCCCTACACTGATGAGCACCAAGGAAAAAAGGTGAAGACCCAGAAGCACTCCAATTACCTGCTTGTGTTTGAGGATGTTGATTGTTGGGGTTTTGGAAGGGAGGGCGTTGAATTCTGGGGTGCATTTCTCAACAGCGTCGTTGCTAACTAAATTAGCAACTTACCTGGTTGTAATGCAATTTCCCATTGGCAATCTACTACGCTTTCGAGAAACGGGGCCCTGGTGATTTGGAAGTTAGTGAAGCTGGACGTTGGTGATTTTAGAAGGTAGTCTCTTACAGCAGATGGGGTCGACAGTGGTCGGCCAATTCACTACTGGCTGAAAATTCTCGACTACATCATAACAACATTGCTTTAAGTAAGCCTTAAGTAACATATTAAGACATAGCATTACATTTTTGGTGACAGTAAGGTAATAACATAGGCTCTGCGTTAAGTTGTTAAGTTAGAAGGGCTGGATGTTGGTCGTTTTACAAGTTAACCCCTTAGCGCAGCACTATGCCTCTCTGTAATGTCATAGTAATGTTGTTATGACGTGGTTAAGCATTTTCAGCAAGTGAATAGGGTTGCCAGCGACCCCTGCTGCAGTAAGAGGCTACGTTAGCAGGGCTGGATGTTGGTAGCCAGGCTGTGCCCTCCTAGTGACGCAACACTTTCAAACGTCAATGATAATCAGGCTAGGTGGTTTTAGAAGTTATGTTAGCAGGGCTGGAAGTTGGTGGCTTTAGAAATTGAGTTACATTTTAAAATAATTTACAGGAGGATCATTTTTTGTGCATTTACAGCAGCTAATGATAAATGTCAGATACATGGCCAACTTGGAACTCTCCACAGCTCGAGCACATCGGGCAAAGCCAGAAACTGTGGCTGCTTGGGGACATTTTGTTTGTGAACTGTCTGAACTTCTTAGAGGCTCTTGAGTTAGGCCTGCACCCCTCCTTGGACAATTTTCTTTGGTTACAGCACCATTGGATGACAACCCCCGCCCCCCCCCTCCCCACGTCTCTTTGTCAACTATTCCCTGACTTCATGTTATGACGATGACGGTTTGTTTGTTTGCTTGTTTTATGTTTTTGTTTTTGTGCTTACTAAAAACCTAATTAAAAGTGAATCACCAAAAAAAGAAAAGAAATTGAGTTACAAGGGCAGTTTGTTGGTGGTTTTGGAAGTTATGTTAGCAGGGCTGGAAGTTGGTGGCTTTAGAAATTGAGTTACAAGGGCAGTTTGTTGGTGGCTTTGGACTGTGTAGGGGGGGGCTGGGCTGGAGTGGAGAGTTGCTGTCATCCTCATGGCCTCTTGTTTATGCCTCTTGCGAGCCTGTGTGGCAGATAGCAGTTGCTAGTATACATAGTAG
>NC_085873.1:35168124-35170624 GCF_034702125.1 Engraulis encrasicolus | reverse complement strand
TCTCCCTCCCTCTCTCACTCGCTCCCTCTAAACCTCCCTCTCTCTCTCTCTCTCTCTCTCTCTCTCTCTCTCTCTCTCTCTCTCTCTCTCTCTCTCTCTCTCTCTCTATCTCTCTCTCCTCTCTCTCTCTCTCTCTCTCTCTCTCTCTCTCTCTCTCTCTCTCTCTCTCTCTCTCTCTCTCTCTCTCTCTCTCTCTCTCTCTCTCTCTCTCAGTCTGTTTTGCATGCTGCCTGCTCCCAGGCTTCTCTTAAGGCTCCTACTATTCTGGGTCTGGGTTGACTTCTGTTTATCCAAGCAGGCCTCTGCGCCCCATTCTCCTCTCCTCTCCTCTCCTCTCCTCTCCTCTCCTCTCCTCTCCTCTCCTCTCCCCCCCTGTCCTCTCCTCTCCTCTCCTCTTCTCCACTCCCCTCTCCTCATCACCCCTCTCCTCTCCTCTCCTCCCCTCACCTCTCCTCTCCTCCTCTCCTCTCCTCTCTTCTCTTATCCTCTCCTCTCCTCTCCTATCCTCCTCCTCTATCCTCCCATTTCCTCCCCACTCTTCCTCTCCTCTCCTCTCCTTTCCTCCTTTCTCCTCACCTCTTCCTCACCTCTTCCTCTCCTCTCCTCCACTCTCTCCTCTCCTCTCCTCTCCTCTCCTCTCCTCTCCTCTCCTCTCCTCTCCTCTTCACCACTGCGTGTCGTGTGTGTGCGTGCGTGCCTGCGTGTGTGTGTGTGTGTTCGTGTTCTGTCTGTGTGTGTGTGTATGTGTGTGTGTGTATGTGTGTGTGTGCGTGCATGTTCGTGTGTGTGTTAGTGTGTGTGCGCTTCTGTGTTTTTGTGTGATTCAAAATATGTTTGTTGTGTGACTCAAAATGTGTATTACAAAATTCCAAAGCTATTTATTTGACTGTGTGTGTGTGTGTGTGTGTGTGTGTGTGTGTGTGTGTGTGTGTGTGTGTGTGTGTGTGTGTGTGTGTGTGTGTGTGTGTGTGTGTGTGTGTGTGCGCCTGCCTACATGCCTGTTGTGTACGTGTATGTAGACTGTTGTGTGCCTGGCTGTGTGTATGTGCACTGCTTTATGTATGTGTGTATGTGTCAGTCTATGTGAACTGTGTTGTGTTTGAGTGTATAAATGAATGCCTATAAATTACATGCAAAATGGCACAGCTGACCAAGTGTACTGTATGTGATATGGCACGCTAAGGCCGGCCGCACATTGGCTCCGACAGAACTGCGGAGCACTTTCGCTTCCGACAGAATTCCGACCCCCAAACCCAATTTCACACGAACGTAGCATTGATAGTCAATGGATGGCGCAGACAAAAAATAGAAATCGTCTCTAATTGCTATCCGACATCCGCGAATGTCCGCGGACATTGTAGCCGGTGTGCGGGGTTCTATTGAAAACAATTAAATCGAACTTTTGCGAAGCAGTGCTCAGCACTCTGTCGGAGCCAATGTGCGGAAGCCCTAACAAAGACGAGCCCGTACTAGTATAAATATGTAGCATGCCGTACTTACTCTAGCATAGTGTTTCTCAACGGGGGCACTACAGCTCCCCAAGGGGGGGCGTTTGGGAGCTCTAGGGGGCGTTGGGAAGGTTACAGCTGAAAGGGGACGATGCTTAGTTGCCATTACGGAGCCATATGTCCATTTTATTTTTTATACTAAGGGGGCGTTGGCAGCCTTATGATGAGGTCATGCGGGTGTTTGTTCAAAAAAGATTGAGAACCACTGCTCTAGCATGTTCTCTAAAATTGACCTGCTGTCTCTAATATAATGTAAATGTTCAAAATCTAACCATGCTTGGTATCCACTCTCTCCTCCCTTCTCTCTCTCTCTCTCTCTCTCTCTCTCTCTCTCTCTCTCTCTCTCTCTGCCCCTCTCTCTCTCTCTCTCTAGTTCGCCTCCATGACAGCATAGCAGAAGAAGGATTCCATTACCTCATCTTTGACCTGTGAGTATTGTGCTGTGGCGGCCTTTGTCCTACACGCACGCATGCACGCGCACACACACACACACACACACACACACACACACACACACACACACACACACACATACACACACACACACGCGCGCACGCACACACACACACACACACAACACACACACACACACACACACACACCATACACACACACACACACACACACACACACACACACACACACACACACACACACACACACACACACACACACACACACAGTTTACCATGTTAACACTGCTGTGATGTAAACTCTGGATGTCTGTAAATGACACCAGGAATGAGAGAGAGAGAGAGAGAGAGAGAGAGAGAGAGAGAGAGAGAGAGAGAGAGAGAGAGAGAGAGAGAGAGAGAGAGAGAGAGAGAGAGAGAGAAGAGAAGAGAGATAAACAGTCTTTTCACATACAATGGTACCTTAACAACCTCATTTGTGTCTGGCACACAGTCCGGCTATGTGTACATCATATTTTCATTTAAGGTACACACAGCCATACGCTCCTGTGGACACAAGCAGGACACTTTAAACATCTC
>NC_085873.1:35153124-35155624 GCF_034702125.1 Engraulis encrasicolus | reverse complement strand
GTGTGCAGCTACTGCCTGCGTGTGTACACAGCATATTAAAATTAAGATCAAATTAATCTCAAATTAATCTCTTGGCTGTTTCATATCTGCCTGAAGGTCTTGTTTTAAACACAACCGTCTCACTCTCTCTCTGAATTACACTTACAACCTGTGTGCATGTGTGTTTGCACGAATGTGTATGCCTGGGTGTGTGTTTGTGTGTGTGTGTGTGTGACAGAGAGAGAGCGAGAGAGAGATAGATAGAGAGAGAGAGAGAGCGAGCTTTGTACATCCAAACAATAAATACAAAAAGACAGAGGAAGAGAGAGAGAGTGAGAGTGAGAGACAGATTTGTACATCAAAACGATATACTGAAAAAGATACACAGAGACAGAGAAGGAAAGGGAGAGAGAGAGAGAGAGAGAGAGAGAGAGAGAGAGAGAGGGAGAGAGAGGTCTGCGCTCCTCAGTGGAACATGATCCTAATGCTGAGAAGTGAGTGAGCTCTCGCGCCGATGTTCCACTGTGTTGCCATGGTGATGCTTGTGCACATTCTGACAACTGTTGGCAAACCGGAGATGCACACACTCACACACACATGCACACAGACACACACACAGACACACACACGCACACACATGCATACACACAGACACGTGCATGAATGCACGAGCGCACACACACAGACGCGGATGCACGCACGCACGCATGCACCTATGCACACACGCACATGCACACACATACACACACACACACAAAAACACACACAGAAGCACACTAACACATACATACACACACTCACACGAACGCACGGATGCGCACACTCAGACACTCACACACACAGGCAAACAAACACACACCTCAGTCTCCAGAGGGGGGCGGTGGCCTCAAGACATCAGGCCCCACCCCTTTCTCCTCATTGGCATGCGTGTCAGCTGTGAGGTCACAGCACACAAAGGAGAGGAGAGGAGAGGAGAGGAGAGGAGAGGATGGGAGAGGAGAGGAGAGGAGAGGAGAGGAGAAGAGAGGGTAGGACGGGAGAGGAGAGGAGAAGAGAGGATGAGGAGAGGGGAGGGCAGGGGAGGAGAGGAGATGAGGAGAGGATGGGAGAGGAGAAGAGAGGGTAGGACAGGAGAGGAGAAGAGAGGATGAGGAGAGGGGAGAAGAGGATGAGGAGAGGGGAGGGGAGGAGAGGAGAGGAGAGGAGAGGGGAGGAGAGGAGAGGGGAGGGGAGGAAAGGAGAGGAGAGCAGGGGAGGGAAGGGGAGGAGAGGAGAGGAGGGGAGGAGAGGAGAGCAGGGGAGGAGAGGAGAGGAGAGGGTAGGGTAGGAGAGGAGAGCAGAGGAGAGGAGAGGAGAGGATAAAGAGAGGATGATGAGAGGAGAGGAGAGGAGAGGAGAGGAGAGGAGAGGATGAAGAGAGGAGAGGAGAAGGGAGAAGAGGATGAGGAGAGGAGAGGGGAGGAGATGAGGAGAGGAGAGGTGTGTCTAGACCTGACCCGTTGCTCACGTCAGAGGCACCATGACGGAAGCATGGCTAACACACACACCCACACACACACACACACACACACACACACACACACACACACACACACACACACACACACACACACACACACACACACACACACACACACACACACACACACACACACACACACACAGACTCTTGCACGCACACACACACACGGCCTCTCCCTTCTTCCATGTATATTTGTCTCTTCGTCTCTGCATCTCCCTCTCTCTTTCCTCCTCTCCTCGTCTCTCTTCGCCTCCATCCATTGCTCCTCTCCTTCTCTCTCTCTGGTTTCATCAGTCAGTGTCGTGTGACAGTGACAAGAGTCTCCTCTTTCATTCCTCACGTTCGGCGCCTGCGTGACGTCTGTCCAGGCGATGCTAATTAGAGATGTACAGGATCCAAGATCCGGTTCCGGATCCGGCAGGATAATAGGGTTTTTCAAACTATCCGGATCCGGCAGGATCTTAAGCTGTGGATCCGGTATCCGGCAGTTACCTAAAAATCAGGATCTGGGGCATCTCTACTTTATACGTCGCCTAGGCTTTTCAGTCAGTCTTTCACAACCCCAATTGCTGCATGGAGTGAAAGCCCTTTGGAAGCGGTCGTTGAAGGCAGTGTGACAGTAAGCCAATGAGTCTTAAAAATAGTTTGCGCCAAGGTAATAAAAAGGGCCCACGTGTGCGAGTTGGCCATGTGTTTCACAACCCTTTCATAGGATCCGGTATCTGGTTCCGGATCCGGCAGGATCTTAAGCAGTGGATCTGGTATCCGGCAGGATCCTAAAAATCAGGATCCGGGGCATCTCTAATTCTAATGCTGATGCTAGTTGTAGCAATCCTGCCAATTTCAACATGCAGTTGTCATGCTCACACTACCCTGGACTTCAGTACCTGAGTTTTGTTTTTCTTTCTTCAGCCTTTTCCGAGATCCTGTTTCATTATAAGGGGGGCAGGTGTTTGTTTACTTTTCAAACCATTTTTATTTATTCCCAAAAACATCAAA
>NC_085873.1:35138124-35148124 GCF_034702125.1 Engraulis encrasicolus | reverse complement strand
GGGGTATTCACTTGTATAGATGTATTTGCTGTCTGGTGGATTTCTAGCAATATTAGTGGACTAACTATTAATGGACAATCCAGCAATATAAATGGACAAAGAATATTTTGTACATTAATATTGCTACATTTTCCATTAATAGTCTGTCCGCTATCATAGCTAGAAATCCATTGCTAGGATAAGGCTATGGTGGGTGAGGGGGGTCGCGAAAATATTCGGAAGTTCAAAAGGGGGTCCGCGCTGAAAAAGTTTGGGAACCGCTGGTGTACAGCGTGTGTGTGGAAATAAAGGATTGTCCTGGTGCTACAATGCAATGTCCTTTATTAGTTTTTTCACTTTCTTTTGTTCTCTTTTTACTCTCTTTCTCACATCTTCTCTCTCATCCTCTCTCTTCTCTCTACCACTCCCCACTTGCATTATTCTTTTGCTCCCGCTTTGAACTTTCCCTCTGATATTTTTGTTCATCATTTCCCAAGGTGCTGACTGTGCATGTTCAGTTCAATAGCTTTATTTGTCCCAGTATGGGCAATTGTTGTGCAGTACACCTCTCTCACACACACACTCACACTTCACACATAAAAACATAAGAAACACATAAAGGATGTAAAAAATCATATAACGTCGCTGTCAGGCAGAAGCCTCCTATCTCCACTTCTCATTGTTTTTATGTATTCATTTATAAATCACTATTTTCTAAATAAATAATCATTGCAACATTAAAGTTGGCTACTAAATTATTGGAGACTGTGGAGACTGGAGACACGGAGACTGACCAGTAGTACTGTCTATATATACTGTAAATATATTTTATAACGAATAAAGAACAAATATAAAAAAGTAAAAATAATAGTGGAGATACAAGGTTTCTGCTGGACAGTGACGATAAGTAAGTATGTGTTTACAGTTCCATGCTGATGCCCACTGTATCTATGCTGCCTTTATAGTACTTTGAACTGAACCATAACAGACCATAAGGAAACACACTTAAATCCTAGATCTGGCCCAATACGTACTGCCTCCATTCTTCCAGAGACAATTTCTCTATTTCTCTTTTTCTCTGGTGTGTGGTGCCTGCATTGCATGTGTGAATATGTGTGTGGGCGCATGTGTGAATTTCATTAAAATAGACCCCTTCTGGTCTTTCTGGATGTGGTGGATAAATAGACCCTGCAGATACGACGTACCGTAGATCGTGCCGGCGCGAGTGGTTAAAATAAAATAAAAATATGGCAATTTGAGAGCACATATTCTTGCCATTCTGTTTCCTCACCATTACAGAGGCTATGGATACACTCACAGTGGTTCTATCCATTCCGGGGCCCTAGACAAAATATAGACATGGGACCGTTTTGAATTACTTTTGCTGATATTTACCATGACTGGTGACAGCTGACTGTTGGGGGCCCCCTGCAATGGGCAAATTTGGTGGGGCCCTAGGCAACTGCCTACTCTGCTTATTGGTACAATCGGCTCTGTGTGGATATACTTGCAGAGACAGGAGGGAGGGAAAATAGCTCCGGGTTGTGCCTCAGGCAGTGGTTTCCACGGTTTCCCACCTGTTAGGCTGGACTCTAGAATGCCCATGACCCAAATGGCTGCAGGGCAGAACACAGTGCTCGGAATTCTGATGTAACTATTGACAACCAAAAAGATTCTAGACGGCTACATTCTAGAATCTTTCCTAGAAAGACATGGAACACGGAGGGCAATAACTGGACTGGATATTTAATATATATTCTTAGAATCTCTGGCATTAACTTTCAGTGTGATGCTAGTTGCAGGGAAGAACACAGTGTTCGTGATTCAGCCAGAACTGACAACCACAAGATTCTAGACGACTACATTCTAGATTCTTTCCTAGAAGCACACTTGCCTGGTTACCACCAGACCTGATCACAAGTGAGATTGTCTTTCAGATCAGAACGATTGCGTAAGGCAGCATGGGACCCAGGCTAGAAGCACACATAGAACCCAGAGGCGATATGAAATAGGGCTGCACAATTAATCGAAAAATAATCAAAATCGTGATAAAATAGTGAAATCGAACTCATGATTTTAATCGTGATTTAATCGTGGCAATAGTGACCTACTTTTGAGAGCGTCCTTGAAGCCAGAACATACTGACAGGCTGGTGTTTCTGGCCAGAAATCTGTCCACTTAAGTTTCATGCTATTGCCTTAACATAATTATTACAATTCATTTTATTTTGCTCATCCGTATGTAATTCATTCTTGGTTATATTTCATCTTGTTCTGCAAAAATTAATAACCGTGATTAATAATCGTGATTATGATTTTGACTAAAGTAATCGTGATTATGATTTTTTCCATAATCGTGCAGCCCTAATATGAAATGTTCAGTGAGGTGGCAACTGCCAAACACTGTACTCGGAATTCAGATGGAACTGACAACTGGAAGGCTACTATGTTCCAGAATCTTTCCTAGAAATACACATGGAACATGGAGGGCGATAATGCGCAGTGAGCTGCTAGTCGCAGGGCAGAACACAGCGCTCAGAATTTAGACAAAACCATTGCCCTCTATAGGCATCATTGGATGGAGCTGTCAACTGAAGATTCTAGAAGGCCACATTCTTTTTTGTATTCTACCATACTGCAAACTGAATTTGCATTATGGTAGAGAAATATAATGAATGATCAGTTACTTTTTGAAAGTTGCAGAGGCGAGGCTTCATCTTGCAACGTACAACGGAGTCCAAGCAGTTATCAAATGTAGCCCTATCAAATGTATGATCTATCACACTCATGATAAATATATGACGGGCAGTCATGGGTGAGCGGTTAGGGCGTCAGACTTGCATCCCAGAGGTTGCCGGTTCGACTCCCCACCCGCCAGGTTGGTGGGGGGAGTAATCAACCAGTGCTCTCCCCCATCCTCCTCCATGACTGAGGTACCCTGAGCATGGTACCGTCCCACCGCACTGCTCCCCATGGGGCGCCACTGAGGGCTGCCCCCTTGCACGGGTGAGGCATAAATGCAATGTCGTTGTGTGCAGTGTGCAGTGTTCACTTGTGTGCTGTGGAGTGCTGTGTCACAATGACAATGGGAGTTGGAGTTTCCCAATGGGCTTTCACTTTTCACTTCACTATATGTACTTGTGGAGAACTACCTCCACCAAGCTCATTGAACTTACTCCCAAACTTTCAAAACCCCCTGTAGAAAACGATTTACATAAATAAATTAATTAAAAAAAATGTGCCATGACTTGGTGCCGCAATTGCTTTGTTTTGTTTGTTGCACCTCCTAAATCTGTTTCTCATTCCCAGAAATGTCAAAAGTAGAGGCATAAGTAAATGAAAAGTAAAAACTCGGCCAGAGTTTCCTTTCAACCCAGGTGACCTCACTGATTTAGTGGTCCACTGTGAGTGTAGGCCAGTGTAATGTACCTGCCTTACAATCAGTTATTTGGATCACATTTGTGGCAAGGTTTTTACAGCCTGGTTTTCCCAGACCACATTAATTACTTAATAATTCATTCTTGGTCTGGATCCTCGATGCCCTGGAGTGCTTGGGTGGGAGGAGTGAGCTCAGCTCTGGTTTGAAATGAGTGGTGACCAATCACTGGCAGTTGACGTTCATGATGTATGTTGTTATGCGTTGTTATGCGTTGTTATATGTTGATGATATGTTGATGCATCCTTAATTAACCTCTGTCTACTTTTGGCTTCTTTCTTTCTTTCTTTCTTTCTTTCTTTCTTTCTTTCTTTCTTTCTTTCTTTCTTTCTTTCTTTCTTTCTTTCTTTCTTTCTTTCTTTCTTTCTTTCTTTCTTTCTTTCTTTCTTTCTCCTCCTCCTCCTCCAGCCTGAGAACCTCCTGTTGGCCAGCAAGATGAAGGGAGCAGCAGTGAAGCTGGCCGACTTTGGGCTCGCCATCGAAGTGCAGGGAGACCAGCAGGCGTGGTTCGGTAAGAGGCCTCACACACACACACACACACACACAGGCACGCACACACACACACACACACACACACACACACACATACACACACACACATACACATTCACACACACACACACACACGCACGCACGCACACACACACACACACACACACACACACACACACACACACACACACAGACACACACACACACACTCACACTCAGGGAGACCAGCAGACGTGGTTCGGTAAGAGGCCTTCTCCCTCTACCCTTTCTCCCCTGTTGCACACACACACACACACACACACACACACACACACACACACACACACACACACACACACACACACACACACACACACACACACACACACACACACACACACACACACACATATATATATACTCACACACACATGCACACACACACATATATACTCACACACACACACATACACACACACACACACACACACACACACACACACACACACACACGCACACAAACACACGCATGCATATACACACACACACACATAAAGTACACACGCACGCACGCACACACGCATGCATGCACGCAGACACGTGCGCGCACACACACACACACACACACACACACACACACACACACACACACACACACACACACACACACACACATGCACACACTTTATTTACACGGCGTCATTTAGCAAGATGCAAAATGCGTAATGACATTCTGTGTGCAGGTGATTTATTCATAAGTGGGTGTGTCTTGCTCCTTTGACCTGGGTATTAGCATGCAGCTTTGTTACTGGAAGTTCAGGAACACTTTAGAAGTAGAGAACAATGAAACGATACAATTAGGGCTGGGATGATTAATCAACTAATCGTGACTAATTATTACTTTATTGAAACCTAAAATGGCCCAGCACGTATGAATTGGACGTTGTATCTCGGAGAAAATAAGCTACTATCATGATTTAAAGCTCATTGTGAGCTCAGGGAATTAATTTTAATGGTTTCTTTCTTTTTTTCTGAATTTCCTTGAAGATTAAATTGCTAGAGTACTTGAAAAGTGTTGACCTTGAAAAGGTTTGACTAATCTTTAGGACAGCCCTAGATACAATGTCTCCAATTTTTGTATTAGAGTGAAATAGAGTCACTCACAGTGGTGCCGAAACCTGGGATGGGAGCGAGGTTTAGGGGGGAGAGTGCCAACTAGCAGAGTGTGGTGTGGAATGTTAGCAAAACCTCCCTCCCAAAGCCTCAATACTGTGCGCTAGCGTAGGGCTGTCGGACCGGCCCTTAAGCTCAGCTGTCTCGTACTGTGCCTCCCATTGCCGAACCCATGTAGTTGACGAGGTGGCAGCTTGCGGGAACCGTGCGGGAACACCTCCGTCACTGTGTGCTTTTATAAATTGCTGCAGTTTAATGTTATCCAAATAATGCTGCTTAGCCTTTCTAACAATGTCAGTCTACCTTATTTGACACGTTACAATTACAGACTCAAGGCTAACAATCCATAATCTAAACAAATTATTGTGGTTGAAAAATAATAGGTATCTTTGTTTTTATTCAAGGCGTTTAACTATTTAAGCATGTAGCTGAAACAGCAGATGGGGTATGACTTTTCCCAGGCCATATACCGAAGGTGTGTAATCAAGCCTATTCTATGTATTGGGGCAGTCATAGGTAAGCGGTTAGAGCATCATACTTGTAGCCCAAAAGGTTGCCGGTTCAACTCCCGACCTGCCAGGTTGGTGGTGGAGGGAGTAATTAACCAGTGCTCTCCCCCATCCCTCTCCATGACCGAGGAACCTTGAGCATGGTACCGTCCCACTACGCTGGTCCCCTTTCGGGCGCCATTGGGGGCTGCCCTCTTGTACGAGTGAGACATAGATGCAATTTCATTGTGTGCCGTGTGTGTGGTGTGGAGTGCTGTGCCACAATGGGAGTTGGAGTTTCCCAGTTGAGCTGTCGTAGCCTTGGCTAAATGAAATGTAGTTGTAACGGTTAATCTATCCTAAGCTGCTAGAGATATACCATATACCGTGGCCTGTTCTAAATATGGCCCTGAATTTGGAACGTGTCTGTGCCTACCGTGCCAGATGTTCAAGTGAAGCGTGTTTTATTAATATATTTATTTCTTGCATTTTTTTTTGGAGGCATTTTCACAAGCTGTTTTCAGAAAGGTCAGTGTGTTGGCTGAACCTGCATCAGCTGATGAGGAGAGAGGGATGAGAGAGAGAGAGAAAGAGAGAGAGAGAGAGAGAGAGAGAGAGAGAGAGAGAGAGAGAGAGAGAGAGAGAGAGAGAGAGAGAGAGGGCAGGGATGTAGCGTGGAAAAGAGAAAATCAGGCGAAAAGATGGAGAGCGTGTATGTGTGTGTGTGCGTGTGTGTGTGTGTGTGAGAGAGAGAGGGAGAGAGAGAGAGAGAGAGAGAGAGAGAGAGAGAGAGGGAGGGAGAGAGAGAGAGAGAGAGAGAGAGAGAGAGAGCGAGCGAAGGGAGGAGTGAGTGCAACAGGAGGGTGATGTAACAATGCAGAGCTGGGAGCGTGCGCATGTGTAGCAGGGCCGTTGACAGCGTTAAATGGGCCCAGCACTACGTAATCTAAAAGCCCCCCCACCCCCCCCACCCAAACGACCACACAATACATACAATGTAATGAGGACCTATTTTGGGGCCTCCTCTCTCCTTGGGCCCGGGGTAAGCATGTGCATGTATGCAGGGCTGCTGACAGCTTTGACCCAGGGCCCAGGACTACGTAAACTAAAAGCCCCCCCACCCGATACATACACTGTAATGAGGACCCCTCATTCTGGGCCCCCTCTCTACCTGGGCCCGGGACAAGTGACCCGAGTTTGTCCCCTCCTGTCGGCTTCCCTGCATGCTGCATGTGTGTGTGTACTCCCCTGCTTTCCCTTCCCTCGTTACTGCTCTCAGGAGGCTGGGGAACGGGGAACAGGGAGGCTGGCTCAAGGCCCCCTGGTGGACACTGTTGGTAAGGGCGACAAACAATGATGAAGAGAAACAGAAACAGAGAACGGTGTGTGTGTGTGTGTGTGTGTGTGTGTGTGTGTGTGTGTGTACGTGTGTGTGTGTACGTGTGTGTGTGTGTGTGTGTGTGTGTGTGTGTGTGTGTGTGTGTGTGTGTGTGTGTGTGTGTGTGTGTGTGTGTGTGCGTGCGTGCGTTCGTGTGTGTGTTTGCGCATATATTGAGTGAGAGGTGAGAGTGTGTGTGTGTGTGTGTGTGTGTGTGTGTGTGTGTGTGTGTGTGTGTGTGTGTGTGTTGCGCATGTGTGTGAGTGAGAGGTGTGTGTGTGTGTGTGTGTGTGTACGTGTGTGTGTGAGAGAGAGAGAGAGGTGTGTGTGTGTGTGTGTGTGTGTGTGTGTGTGTGTGTGTGTGTGAGAGAGAGAGAGAGAGAGAGAGAGAGAGAGAGAGAGAGAGAGAGAGAGAGAGAGAGAGAGAGAGAGAGAGAGAGAGAGAGATAAAGAGTGCGATACCTGACAAAGCGTGCGGTGTAGATGAAGCCTGGAGAGGCAGGAGAGGAGAGGGTGGCGGAGGTGTATTGTCATGGCAATAAGTGACATGGAGATTAAGATTGAGGGATGAAGGAAGACAAGAGGGAGCAAAAGAGAGGGTGAACATTCAGCATATTTAGGTCCTTGCCCCCCACCCCTCTCCCTCTCTCCTCTTCTCTCTTCTTATCTCTCTTTTTATATACAGTATGCCTCTCTCTCCCTCTCTCTGCCTCTCCCCCCCTTTCTCCATCTCTCTCTCTCTATCTCTCTCTCCCTCCCTTCTTCCTTCCTTCCCTCTCTCTCTCTCTCTCTCTCTCTCTCTCTCTCTCTCTCTCTCTCTCTCTCTCTCTCTCTCTCTCTCTTTCCCTCTGTCTCTCTCTCTCTCTCTCTCTCTCTCTTCATTTGTTCTCGGCTGCCAGTGTCCTGGACTCCTGCCAGTCCAGCTTGGCTTCTGCAAAAGGCCACTGCAGTGTCTTCTTATCCTCCCTCCCTTTCCTCACTCACTCGCTCCAAGTATCCCACCATCTCTCTCTCTCTCTCTCTCTCTCTCTCTCTCTCTCTCTCTCTCTCTCTCTCTCTCTCTCTCTCTCTCTCTCTCTCTCTAATACACACACACACACACACACACACAGGCAGAGACACACACACACACACACACACACACACACACACACACACACACACACACACACACACACACACACACACACACACACACACACACACACACACACACACACTCACAAAGCGCTGAAAAGGCAGGGAGAAAGTGGAGGCAAACAATTAAAAGTGATGCAGGAGTTTAGCGATGCAGCGGCTGTAGGCAGGAGAACTGAGCGAGAGAGAGAGAGAGAGAGAGAGACACAGAGTTTTCACATTTTCTCAGGTGGCAACCACTCAAACCCCCCAACATAGACTCTCACATCAGGAGTGAAACCCTGAATGGTTTTGTAAAGTAGCAACAGAGATTCTTTAAGTATAGAGATATGCCAGCATAATAGGTTTCTATGGGCACCTAACATGACCAGGTTCCGGTCTGCCTAAAGGGCCGTGTCATAATGCCCCTAGCATTGAATAGAACAGTCCTCAGGTCTGCCTAGGTCTGCCTAAAGGGGGATTTCCCCCCCAATAATAGAACCCGGAAACAATGGGCCAATGGAACCTCTCTCTCTCTACTCTCTCTGGTAGCAAAGCTCATTGAGGGGGGAGGGGCTCTCTTGCTGTTTGGCTCCAGGGCCCATGGAATCATGATTCCTCTCTGATTGAGAAGCTGAGGCATGGTGCTTTAACAAGTTGATGACGGCTTTCATTCAGATTGTGCGTTCAGGCCGACTGAGGAACGTGCCGGTGCCCATTCCCCGTACCTGATCGTGAACGGGCTGCAGATCTTAGCATTCGCAAACTGTAAATCTGGTTCACAATACAAACCAGAAATTACTCGCTGTTTTTTTCCGCGAACTGTGACAACATGGACGTCAGCAGGTTCATCCAGGTAACACACAAGTCACGTGTGGAAAAGTGCAGATCCCGGTATGAACGCAGATGTTTTGCTGATGAACACTTAAAGGTACACTGTGCAGGAAATGGTCAAAAAAAGGTACTGCAACTATGCTGCTCATCGAAACTGGGCTGCCTATTGCCAAATTTGATCTTTACATGAAAGTTTACTAAGTAATAAACAAATATTTTCTAGTATGGTCCAAGTAGAGTCATTTTTGTAGCTAAAAATGGCTATTTTTGGAAATTCAAAATGGCGGACCATGGAGAAGATCCCCCTTTTCATGTATGAAAAGTGCAATTTTTCCAGTCATAATGAATACTTAGAATTTGATGGTGGTGGTAAGTATTCATGCAAAAGGTAACATTAATGAATTGGCAGCATTAATTCTGGAAATAAACAACTAAAAATGTCACACAGTGTCCCTTAAAGTAGTGCAGAGTGTAACTGGTGTGGGCACGGGAACGGACACCATTCTGTCTGTTCGGCCTGAAAACAGTAAAAGAGAGTGGAGAGGGAGAGAGAGAGTGAGTGAGACTGAGAGAGTGTGTGTGTGTGTGTTGGGGGGGGGGGGGGGGGCTGGGGTTGTGAGCAGGGTTGGACTGGGACAAACATTCACGCCGGGCAAAAAAGAGGAAAAGGAGAGTGCTGCGTTGTTTGTTTGTTATTGTTTGTAAAAGAATCAGGTGCTCTTCAGAAAGGACATGATAACTTCAGTAATTGGCTTGTGACTATCTCCAAAATGTGAAGGTCCAAAAAGAAGGTTCCTTGTTGAAAGTGGCAGTCAGAATGATCCGAGGCACACTGATCTTAGTGAAAAAAGTTAAAAATCCTTTATTTTAATGGATAACGCCTACGCGTTTCGACTACAATCAGATTGTTGTCGAAACGCGTAGGCGTTATCCATTCAGGCCGGGCATTTTCAGCCATGACCCGACCGCCAGGCATTGGGCACGATCATTCGTGATGAAGCAGCGCTGTTTTTGCTAGGCATGCACACTTTGCCAGTTTGATGACCACTGAGACATAATGAAGCCAGTGACAGCATTTTTAGTCATCTATTATGAACTCTCTTTTGACCACAACAACCGTCAAAAT
>NC_085873.1:35128124-35130624 GCF_034702125.1 Engraulis encrasicolus | reverse complement strand
CGCGGAGCCATTTTATTCGGCCGCGAGATCATTTCAAATGTGTATAACAAGTGGCCCGCATACAACATTAATGTATAGCGTAACACGACTTCAGCATGAAATTTGCTGTATCACAGGATGCGCAGACACATTTGAACTAACATATATGATGAGAAAGAGTGTGTGTGAAATTTAACTATGAGTATGACATGCATGTATACACAATTTTAGTCCATTTTTTTAAATAAATGTTGAGTTTGGCCCGTCTTCGTTCCAGATTTTGATTTTGGCCCTCAGTCAATTTGAGTTTTACACCCCTGCCCTAACCGCTTACCCATGACTGCCCCTTTGGGGTTAGGTTCTCCTTCAAAACCTGATCAGCTAGGACAGGCGTGGGGAACCATTTTCATTCGAGGTCCACTTCAAATTTTATATTAAGTCCTCCAGTGCCATCTATGAGCACAAACCAGGTGGCCACCTTCACATCAGACCTCACCTTCACTACGTCCCCTGAAAATATAATTTAATTGTATTGCAAATGTAATTTCTAAGATTTCTTTGTAAAAACATGTCATATTTCATTTGAAACTGCATAACATTAAAATTATATCGGGGGCCGGATTAAATTACCTCAAGGGCCGTAAACAGCCATCAAGACGTACCGTAGGTTCCCCACCCCTGAGCTAGAAACACTGTAGAGACACAGCAGAAATGTCACGTTAATTCAGGAGTCGATTTACCATCTTTGGTCCTAGAGTACCTTCTAAGTTTAAACACTCCATTGTTTTAATTGCACTTTGCACTTTGGATGCAGTGGTTGGAGAAAATTCCCACCACAAATATTTTTCGGTTGGCATTGCAAGTCAACTTTCTGGTTTCCGAAATGCTCTTATTTTCGATGAGAACACATCAGCTGGTTCAAAATTAGGTGCAGGAACGGGCGCCGGCACATTTCGCTGTCGGACACAACACACTGTACATGGGTTTACCGTTTGTAAACAATCTGTGGCTGCACGACCCTGGCTGCACACTGTACAACCTTTGATTGTTGGAAACGGCTGTCGGTCAAAAAATGAGGCCACGTGATTGGCTGCTCACCATCTTGCCCCTCCTCACAACACAAATTTTTGTCAATGAAAAACCTACATATAAGTACAACTGGAAAATGAGAAATGCACTTTGGATACAGCGGTTGAGGGTAGCAGTGTCCTAATAGCAAATCGCCTTATATGGTTAGAGAATTGGTATTCGAATTGGAAGGTTGCAGGTTCGAATGTCATGTCGTCTGTGGCTGAAGTGCCCTTGAGCAAGGTGTGTGTGCCTGTGTTGTTTTTGTTGTCTTATAAAAAGTTTAATGGAGAGAGAGAGAGAGAGAGAGAGAGAGAGAGAGAGAGAGAGAGAGAGAGAGAGAGAGAGAGAGAGAGAGAGAGAGAGAGAGCACTCTTTTAGGAGTGTGTGTGTGTGTGTGTGTGTGTGTGTGTGTGTGTGTGTTTGGAGGTGTGTGTAATAGGGCTCAATTGAGGGCTCTGCAGCCGGTATTGATCACGTCAGGACATCACTGACGCATTGCAGAGAGTTGGCTACTCCTCCCCAAGAGGGCCTTTGTGTGTGTGTACGTGCGTGCATGCGTGCGTTCGTGCGTGCGTGCGTGTGTGTGTGTGAATGCATGTGCGCGCATGAGCACAGGTGTGTCTCATGTGCTGACGTCTATTTTTGCGTGTGTTTGTGTGCGTGCATGTGTGTGTCTTTTTATGTGTGTGTGTGTTTGTGTGTGTGTGTGTGTGTGTGTGTGTGTGTGTGTGTGTGTGTGTGTGTGTGTGTGTGTGTGTGTGTGTGTGTGTGTGTGTGCGAGCACGCATGTGTTCGTGTACGTGTGTGTGTGTGCTCAGAGAGAGAGAGAGTGTGAGAGAGAGAGATGTGTAAATATGAATGGATGAAGAGAATAGTGATGAAAGAGAGCAGAAGGAGGGAGGGCATGTGCAGGGCAAGAAAGACATCACAGTGACATGAGAAAACAGACGAAAGGATAGATGACAGATGATAGGGAGAGAAACGAGAATTGGAAGAGAGTGAGAGACAAGACACGCGTAAGTGGATCTAGATCTCAAGAGAGAGAGAGAACAAGAGAGATGGCAGATGTTGATAGCAAATGAACATATGAGAGAAAGCAAGAAGGAGACAGAGAGAGAGAGAGAGAGAATAGAGAAAGAGTGATAATAGAGAGAGAGAGGGAGAAAGAGAGAGAGAAAGTAGAGAAAGAGTGGTAATAGAGAGAGAGAGAGAGAGAGAGTTAAAATAGAGAAAGAGTGATAATAGAGAGAGGGAGAGGGGGAGAGAGAGTGAAAATAGAGAAAGAGTGTAAAGAGAGAGAGAGAGAGCGAAAATAGAGAAAGAGTGTAAAGACAGATAGAGAGGGAGAGAAAGAGAGAGCGAAAATAGAGAAAGAGTGTGAAGAGAGAGAGAGAGAGAGAGAGAGAGAGAGAGAGAGAGAGAGAGAGAGAGAGAGAGAGAGAGAGAGAGA
>NC_085873.1:35073124-35123124 GCF_034702125.1 Engraulis encrasicolus | reverse complement strand
GTGAAATTTGAGTTTGGCTGGTGGAAAAGACCAACTTACTGGCCACTCTGACCCATTATGGCGGTGTGTGTTTGGCTAGTAAGATGAACATCCATTAGCCATTTGGCTGCTGATGAAAAAAAAGTTAATTTAAATCCCTGCTTATCGTTACACATAGCCTCAAAGGAGTTGCTATCAATGTGTTAGCGGTTCAGTTCTGGGATGCATGGTTATTTTCTGTAGGTCCCAATATGTCTAAGCAAACTTGATCCATTAGACTTGGTCCATTAGAGCTGACGTCACATAGGGCCCAAAAATGTGCTGCTACTCCCCTGTAAATGGTTATTCTTACTGTGATTTAAGGACTAATATCCTGTGTTAAAGTTTAGAGCATGGTACCTGATGTCAAAAGGTCTGGGAGAGTCTAGAGTGGTCTGTCTCCAGACAGAAGAAGCCGTCTGGATTATTTTTTTACTCTGGGAATGGGCTGCTGATGTGAAATGAGGTGGTCGAGGTGAAATTGCTCTGGGGTTGGGAGGGAATGAAATCGTCTGTCTGCATATATTTTGTGTGTAATTATAACTTGCGGTTCCCTTAAGGTTCCTAATACCCACTCCTAGGATGTCTCTTTGTCTGCCAGTGTCCCCTTGCTGTGTCTCTCATAACCTTGTTGCTTGATTGTTTTTCAGATGTTTCCTGCCTTGTTAATCTTTTCCTCTTTACAATAACTTTCAACGTTCAGGGTGCAAATTATCGTTTTTGTTGTTGTTGTTTTTGTTTTTCATGGGAAGTTGTTTAATGAACACCATCTTTAACTTTAGAATGTATCAGCGACGAAACAGTGAACAGAATCACAGCACAAGCATAAGTGTGTTCGGGAAACAAAGGACAGTTTAAAAATAGAATCCTAGCAATCATATTCCGAAAAAATAATAATGTGGAAGCTTGGAGAACCTTCTAGAAGCGGTCGAGTTGTTCTCAGGGGTTACCAGTTGTTCCAGTGCTCCCAGGGTTCTACTTCATTTGCATAGCTCCTCCCAACTCAATGCCTCTCTGTCCAATAGTGGGCCGGCAGCATACCAGCCCTGCTGCTGCCACCACCAGCACTGCTGCTCTTGCTCAGGAAGGTATGTCAGAGTGGGCCCGCCCCCTTTACCCCAAACACCACCACCACCACCACCACCACCTCTACCACCACCTCTACCACCACCACCTGTCCTCGCAGTTACTACAACCTACAACCACCAACAACCTTTAGAATACCTCTCCTCCTTTCTCTCGCTCTCTCTCGCTCTCTCTTGCTCTCTCTTGCTCTCTCTTGTTCTCTCGCTCTCTCTCTCTCTCTCGCTCTCTCTCTCTCTCTCTCTCTCTCTCTCTCTCGCTCTCTCGCTCTCTCTCTCTCCACCCCCATTACTTAAACCACTCAACCATACAGAATCAAGCATGCGGCCTGCCATAGGTAGCCAAACACAAACACACTGTCAAGGCCACAACCATGAAGTTGACACACACATACTGTATAAAGTGTGTGAGCTTGCAACTGGACGAAGGGTTTATTATTTTTTTCGCCCCGTCCAGCCATAGCCATTGTTTGTTTTGCCGTGTTGTGTGTCACATACAAGCATGATTGGAAAGTCGACCTATCGTGTGGCATCTGTGCCATGTTGCTCTTTGTTGTGGTACGGTAACCAAGGGATACAGTGTAGGAAGTGATTGCTGTATCCATGGATACGGAATGATGTAGCAGTCAGAGGTTCACAAACACACACAAGAAAACTATGAGGCTTATTTTCAGCTTCAGGAATCTTTGCTTCTTTAGCTGTGTTTCATTCAACACAATTTGAGATTCACACTTATAGATTGCAATGTGCACACATTTTATGAGTGCATTGCCCACAAGGCAAGCACATACAGAAAGTATATCACATCGCAGACTAGCACAGAGCTGCAGGACACACACACACACACACACACACACACACACACACACACACACACACACACACACACACACACACACACACACACACACACACACACACACACACACACACACACACACACACACACACACACACACACATATACTGTACTCATGTAGAATGCAGTTGCTTGTCTACGCGTACCTGTACACTCACACTGTCTCGTGGGCATACAGCATACCATTTTACATTAGAATGCAGGCACACAAAGACAAACACTTCGAATCACACGCACACATTTTAGCCATTTTCGCATTACCCCCAGTAGTAGTCTCAAATGATTTGCTAATGCTATGTTACTCAACCAGTAAGAGCTACACAAACTTAAAGGATAACTTCAGCCAATTTCGACATGCAGTTGTAATCCTCACACTACCCTGGACTTGTCAGTACCTGAGTGTTTTTTTTTTTCTTCAGCCTTTTCGGAGATTCTGGTCATTGTAATGGGGGCAGAGTTTATTTACATTTTTTTTAAAAAAAACTTTAAACAACAATACCTTTTGGGATAATATTTGCAGTAGACCTATGTAAAGAAAGTTTTTAATGTTAACAAAGGCTGCCTCCATTCTCAGATCTCGGAAAGGGCTGAGCCAAAAAAAAAGCAGCATCACAGAGTACTGACAAGTCAAGTTTAGCATGAGCAGTACAACAGCATATTGAAATTGGCAGAAGTGCTCCTTGAAGTCTGTGGTAGCTGATTGCTAAGCAGTAACTTTCCAAGCTAAGTGATAAGGACATGAATGCATTTGAAGCTAAAGACCTTTCATCATTCCATCGAAAAAGACTTCCTATGAAGAAGGGGAACTATATCCTCAAGTAGCCAACTGCTGCCACCTAGCACCAGACTATGTCTTTGCCATTACAATAGTACTATTAATGGTTACACTTTACTTGACACCAGCGTCATATGTATGACATAACAGTGTCACAATAGTGTCACAATAGTGTCACAATAGTGTCACAATAGTGTCAACACAGTCATGAACGAGTCATAAACGTTTTATGGTCAGGACATTGTTAGGCCTGTCTTTATCATAACCGAATTTCACTTAATGACAAAGTCATAATATATTTTCGATATTGACATAATGTTTATGACACATGCATGACTGCATTATGACAACGTTATGACACTGTTATGTCATACGTATGACACCGGCCTCAAGTAAACTGTTACCGTATTACTATAACTATTACTATACCCATGACCTGGGTGAATGGCAACATTTACAGACTTTGTGCTGGAACCTTCTTCCTGTAGATACCCCTTTGATAGTCCCTTTAATACTAGAATCCACCCCCACCCCAACCCAACCTTACCATAAAAAACACACACTCTTACACACACACACACACCCGCACACCCACTTAAACGCACACTCAGACTTACAGTTACGAACACCCACACACACACTTTCCCACACATGCACACACACACACAGACTTAAAGTTACGCACACCCGCATACACACTTTCCCACACACACACACACTCCACCCACGTGCCCGCCCCCCCCTACCCCCCACCCCCC
This sequence comes from Engraulis encrasicolus, assembly GCF_034702125.1. NCBI lineage: Eukaryota > Metazoa > Chordata > Actinopteri > Clupeiformes > Engraulidae > Engraulis > Engraulis encrasicolus. The sequence goes on along the minus strand of NC_085873.1, from coordinate 35,119,632 downwards.
CTTGCTGAGGCTGCAGGGCTGTGGAAAGATGATGATGGGGCCGGCAGGAGCGGGGTTGGCTTGCTGCCCATCGTCAGGCCCGACGCGACCTGTAGCGCGGGCCCGGCGAGAGTCGGGCAGGTCGTCAGAGGAGGAGGAGGCCCGCTGAGGGGCAGAGAGGACTGGTACGGGGGGAGAGAGAGAAGGAGAGATGGAGCGAGGGAGGGAGGTGCGGAGAGGAGGGAGAGAGAGAAGCAGAGAGAGAGAGAGCACTTGTACTTTATTGGTAGTGTAAGTGATGCGCGCACATCCAGTAAAAAAGGTGCTGGATTAAACAAACGTGCATAAAAGAGGAAAGAAAAATCTGCACTCTGTTGCTGCTCTCCGATTTATTGATTTATTGTATACACCTGACGAGGTTGCAACGTTGTGTTCAATAAATCGATGAGCAGCAACAGTGAGTTCTTCTTTTACTTGTGCTTTATGAACATGATTGTTTCTTACGATATAGTGTTGCAAAGGCGTACAAATAACAATACAAAAGTGTGAATAGTGTTACCTTAACTAACCAATCAGTAACGGACTCCGCGGGTGAGTTCTGCGTTCACCACTCTCAACTGCTTGTCGACTGGCGGAACAGTGTTTCTCAACTAGGGTGCCGGGGCACCCTGGGGTGCCGCAGGCCCCCCTCAGGGGTGCTGCGGAAACGTAACTGAAAATTAATTATGTACTGTAATACATATTTGTCTAAATTAATAAATGAATGCTTAGTCAGTGGAATCTTTCATCTGCCGTTTACGCACAATAAAGTAAATTTAGGTCGCACCAGTCAGCTGCAACTTCAAACGTAGGTCGTGTGACGTCTCCAAATGTGTTTTCTAAGCTTTTGTGGTATCAGAGGCAATGCCATGTTGCGGCTTGTTGGTTTGGGTTGTCTTGAAATGTTTCATGAATTGAAAGGGTGCCTTGCCTAAAAAAGGTTGAGAAACACTGGACTGGCGGAACAGTGAGCGAACCGATCTAAGAGGGTTTGGCCAGACTATGTGCGGAGCCAAAATCTTTTGGGTGGAAGTACATAGGATGGAATCACCAGGCTAACCTTAGTGTCAGTCCTGGATGGAATCTGCCTGTATGACCATGTGGACAACACATCAAATAAGAGGTTTATACAGCACAACAAAGGGATAGTTGGTGATGATGTGTGCGGACAAATAAGGGAGAAAGAAATACAAAAAGTTAGACGCACTATATACTCTAGGTTTTTTGTCGCACAACGATACGTAATGTGTCATTTGACCACATGGACGGTCCAAAATGGTAAAAAAAAAAAATCCTTTATAATGCCTGTAAGGCACAGATGAAGGGAGAAAAACATGCTAGAGAACAGATCTGAGATCCGAAGAAGTAATGAGAAAGTCATGAATAAAGAGGGAGGTGAGAGGAGAAAGGAGTAAGAGGATAGGATTTAGATGAAACATTCTAACACTGGTTTTAAAAGCTATTGAACGAAATTAAATGTGAGTAGGATTGATCAAAAGCACATGAAAACGAAAACATTTCTTTGCGTAGGAGCGCTTGGAAAAGATTTGACCAGGCAGCTTCGGGAAGTGGGAGAGAGAGAGAGGAAGTGGGAGAGAGAGAGAGTACAGTACAGTGTAGTTAGTAGGTGGGAGCTCAACTGAAAAAAGGCACATCACACCAAAGATCAGAGTGTGGGAGGCATACATATGGATACACAGAGAGATGGATGGCAGGATCACACAGATAGGTCAAGAGAGAGAGAGAGAGAGAGAGAGAGAGAGAGAGAGAGAGAGAGAGAGAGAGAGAGAGAGATGATCAAATGTTTAGTAGGGACCCTAGAGAGTATTCCAAGAACATGGCTAAGTCCACATAGTTTAACAAACCTAGCGTATGAACAGGCCCATACTGCGGTCACACATCCATGCACACAGCATTTTAGCACCTTAAACTCACATTTTAGCACCTTAAACTTGCATGTTAGCGTGTTAAATCTCGAGAGAAGGTAGCACTAATGTAGCCAACAACAGCAGATCTAGCCAGAAGCGCATTGCTTTGGCTCCCTAAAGCATGTTGCCAGTAACGTCTTTGTCCATTTAACTCAAGAGTGGAAGAACAAAGAAAGAAAGAGAAAAGGAAGGGAAAAAAACTGAATTGCTCCTCTCCTCACATAAACAGAAGCTAATTCAGAGTGGATGTCGAGGGAACACTCCTCTTTAAGGAACAGCACGGCTCTGTCTGGCTTAATAATTCTGTCACCAGCTCACCACCACCACCACCACTACCGCTACCTCCACCGCTGCTGTTGCCACCACTTCTCCCTGGCTCCCTCGGCTGTGTAGCCTTCAGCAGAGGCACATCGTGTCACCAGGCTAGGCAGGCAGCCGCTTGGGGCCCGCCCCTCAGGCCCCTGGATGGCGAATAAAAGCTCACGCTTTACTACGTACAGTAGTGACAAATTTCCTTCAAATGTTTACCCCTTTGGTATTTCGCTTGGGGCCCCAACTGAACCCAACTGAGCCTTCAGTAGACTTCTCTCTGTGGGCTCTGGAACACCCCGGCGGCCAGTGTTGCCAACTTAGCTACGTTTCCCCCTGATTTAATTTAGCGACTTTTGGCTTTCTCTGGTGATTAAAAAACGTCATCTAGCGACTTAAGCGACTTTAAGGAGAATCTGTCGACTTTAAAAAAACGTATTTTCAGTGACAAAAGCATTGTTTTTCAACATAATTGTAACTCTGGGCTGCCGTCAGAAGTATTTCCCGCGGGTAGCCTCTTACTGCAGCTGGGGTCGCCGGCGATCCTATTCACTTGCTGAAAATGCTTAACTTCATAATAACAACATTGCTATGACATTACAGAGAGCCATAGTGCTGCGCTAAGGGCAGATTAGCTCTGATCTCTAAAAAGTAGCTACCACTGCCCTTTTCCATTATGAACGTAGCCACAAGGGCACGTTTTCTAGAGATCAGCGGGTCGTGCGTGAAGCTGTGACGGCATAATAACGTCATGACGTCACCTAGTGATTTCTCAGAGAGCCAATTGCGACTTTCTGTAATTTTTTTTGGGCAACACTGACCCCGGCCTGCAAAAGGTCTCGAGAGTCTCCGCCAGGCAGCTGCAAGTGCTCTCTGTGAGGAGGAGGAGGAGGAGGAGGAGGAGGAGGCGTGTTGCCTGAAATAGAGGGAGTTCATTAGCGATACCGTGGTGCGGTTAGTCATCAGTAATCATGCCAGCCAACTTGTCAGGCAAAAAAATAGCCTTCATTTTGTCCAGTGCTGCAGTGTTACATTTGCTGTATACATCGCGTGTTAACTTTGAGGCAACAGTCATGTTAACCAAAACAAATATCACCATCAAGGAAGGAGGTACTTACACAGTTAGGATAACCGGTGTACTGACGCTATCAGGACAACAGTTGTCTGAACGGTCAAGTCAAGTCATAGGGTCTGAACCTCAACAAATTTCACCAATCTGCTGTATGTGAGTGTGAAGTAATTGTGTAATAGCACCAACATGTAGTGACAGACTTTTAAGTAAGTGCTTGCTGAAATATTTTGACATGCTTACAACGTGCAAAAGCAAGCATGCCTCTGTACCCTTGTTAATCTGGCTCTGCATCTTGCTTCGGATTTGAGATCTTATTTTTTGAAGAATGGCATCCTTATTTCTGCACAAATCTTGATATTCTGGAATAAGCTTATAGCATGCCCGCTAGGCTAATGGTAAGCGTAAGACATTTGGGGTTTGTAGATGTCTGACTTCTTCACTTTCACTTCCTGCTTGCCGTGCTTGTTTTACTTTCGACAACCGCCCTCCCCTTTAAACTCTGAGTTGTTGTTTGCTTCCTTGTGAATGGATTTCCCCTACGTAATGCCCTTGAAAATGAAACGGAAAACCCGACTGCAAGCAGATGACACCTTATCTCAAGCATGGAGCAAGGGGACCTTTCACAAGAAGTGATGCATCATGGGAATTGTAGTGGGCTAATTGCTGATATTGCATGGCTGGCTGCCTAAATGAAAACTACTCTCCCGCCTCTATCCCCCCTACTCTTCTCATTTGGAGCGATGCATGACTCGGGGAATGATGCCTGCCACACTCTGGTCTTTTCCTTTCTTTCCATGCACTAGTTGTCCTCTGGTTCTCGTCATCATGGTTCTGGTTTTATTTTACTTCCTTTTTCAGTTATATCAGGAAGGTAAGGAATGTTTTTAAAAAAAGACTTTAGAAGGACCAAGGTCAGGGTTGACTTGTTTCTCTTTTTTTTCCCTGTTTTTACGCTTTTTTTTCTGCTGTGAGAGTGAGTGTTTTTGATAGACTTTGAGAAGAGACTTTATTGGGAAGGCTGTCAAGTCACCAAGGAAGGACTTCCTACCTCCATCTGCCTTTAAAATTAACTTCTACTTGGCCGAGAAGGAAAATAAGTGCTGCTGTATGGTAGCCTTGACTTCTTAAGACCTCCTCACCTCATTCAATGGGCGCGATCGTGATGAAGCAGTGCTGCTTTTGCTAGGCAGTGGGCATGCACACTTTGCCAGTTTGATGCTTTGCGGTTAGAAAATTCTAACCAGAATGTATCAAACTGGCAAAGTGCGCATTCCCACTGCCAAGCAAAAGCAGCACTGCTTAATCACGATCACGCCCATTGCAAAGCGGGCAGGTTCATCTAAGAGAAACAATTACCACCATGTTCTTCCGCAATTGTAGTTCTCCTTCAGATGCCATGCAGTCATTGTTTTATATGGGTGGCTTTTGGCAGAAATAATGAGGAAAGAAGAGTCCAAATAGAGTTTGAGTTCGCTTTGAAAATCAGTCAAGGACATTTCATAATGTAATCATGAGGAATAATGTTTGCCCTGTTTATTTTCAGCTTGCAGGAGTTTGCTCAATAAGAATAAAGATGGTGTGAAGGTAAGGAATCTCTCTCTCTCTCTCTCTCTCTCTCTCTCTCTCTCTCTCTCTCTCCCCCTTTCTCGCTATCTATTCCCCTTTCACTTCTCCCCTTTCTCTCCCTCTGTATTTCTCTCCCTCTGTTTCTCTGTTTCTCTCTCTCTCTCTTTCTCTCTCTCTCTCTCTCTCTCTCTCTCTCTCTCTCTCTCTCTCTCTCTCTCTCTCTCTCTCTCTCTCTCTCTCTCTCTCCTCCCATCCTTTGTTTCTCCCCTCTCTCTCTTTCTCTCTCTCAACTTCTTACTCAGGTGCTGTCCTACTTCTTTGTCCAACTTTCTCCTCCTGAAGTTCTGAGAACTTTGTTATTTTTCTTTTTCTTTCATTCTTTCTGTAGTGTTCCATAAAGGCGCTTTAACAGTGCCCCTTGTGTACAAGCAGTGAATTACGTTGCACAGGGCCGCACATACCTCCTTGAGTTTTATCTTTTATTCTGTTCTTCCAGACGTTCTCTGACTCTGATGATACTGCATTGCTTCTTTGCATGCATCATTGAACCAAATGGTACCAACAACTGAATTGTACCAACTGGTCCCATTTGGTTCAATGATACATACCAAGAATTAATATCACTAGAATCAGTGAATAGCTGGAAGAACAGATGAAAGGTGAAACTGGTAAGAGGTAAAATTAGCTTATATCCAAAAACTGAGCTTATTTTCTTTAGCTGAGGCTGCCTCAAGCTGAGCTTGTTATGCTTAGATCAGGACAGACTGGACTCTCCGTTGAAAGTCTCTCAGGCTCTGCAGGACAAAGGACATTGGTATTGATTGCCAAACAATGAGGTCTTTCTTCTTTCAGGTTGGGTGGGTGGTGTTTTGTCTGAGGCTCGCTGTAACAGATACAGAGGGCGGTGTACTATGAAGCTGGTTCAGGAGAACTTAAGAGGTAAATCATCTAATAGAAGAGCCTGGAGTCCTCACTTTCTTGACTCAAGGCTTTCCTATGAGATTATTTACCTCTTAACTTACAGGAGTAGAGAAGTGCCGCACACACTCAAGTTAAATGAACAAGTTTTTTAATGTGACTAAGGTGACCTTAGTCACATTAAAAACTTGTTCATTTAACTTGAGAGTGTGCGGCACTTCTCTCCTCCTGCAAGTGTATTTTCTGGTTGCAAGCACCTCTGTTTCTTGTGAGTGTTTTGCACATCCACTCATTACCTCTTAACCCATTGACGCCTAAGGCACCTGCAAAAAAGGCTGCTGAATGCCTGAGCCCTTTTTAAGAAAAGCTGCCCTCAGACTATAAAAAACGAAATATATCAGCTTCTGAAGCACATAAAAATATGCACTAAGTTGCATTTAAACGCTAAGACCCTCATCTTTCAATCGAATGTGTTCATTCATCTCAAACAAACAGAGATTTTTAATAAAGTTGCCTCAAATCTCATGAGTCTGAATGTTGCGTAATGCAACTCCAGGTGCCAGGGCCAATGTTGCGCAACGCAACATCAGGCATCAATGGGTTAACTTAACGTGGTTTACTCCTGAACCAGCATCTTTGTATATGCCACCTTTAGTTCACGGATGGTGGGATGGGATGGAGGAAATCTGGGTTCATTTACGGTAGGGACACATACACGCGCATTTGCAAACTTTGCCATTCATTCCTATGAAAGAGGCGAAAGCAAGCGAACAGGAGCGAAGCGAAGCGAAATTATTTAAGAAAGTTTAATGTTATGCAAATGAGGAGCGAATTCGCCTGCTGCGGCCCAATCAAATCAACAACATAACTGTTCAATTCCATTTGATTTGCCGCAACGACCTGATGAATTGAATTGATGATTGGATTTCGCCTCTCTTCGCTTCGCCTCCTATGTGTCCCTACCGTTACTCTCAGGTGGTTGGGACACAATTAATAAGGGAACTCGGGGTGGTGTCATGGCTGCTCACTGGCAGTGTCTGTATCCGACAGAGATAAATAGTAAGCTACAGTAGTTTCTCACAGGCTATGCCAGCTTTGTTGTTGTCATCGTTGTTGTCATGGCAACTGTAAAAGCAGGGTTATTTAAGTACCTCCAGCTCAAGGCTGCCCCTGCTGCATTTAGATTCAGATTAGATCCAGTGTTTCCCAGGGTGCTTAATGGGGACCCGGTCAGGTCAGATCCAATTAATCCTGTGTAAGTAACTGTTTTTGGCAGCCACCTTCCAAGCCATCTCAACACAACCTTTATAGACAACCTGTGTTGCTGTAGGTCAAAAACAATACAGGTCTCCATCTTGGACCTTCAAATAAAATATCACTGACCTTAAAGCAATATTTCACATTTTCTCAAAGTGAGCTCAGTTTACATATTGCCTTGAGTTACATAATTGAGATTTGCCTTTCTCTGTTCTTGCAGCTGTTCTCTCAGTCTGTTTCTATTACCTCCAAGCTATCAATTATAATTGAATCCTACAGTATGTTACTAGCTAGACGGTAGCTAGTACCATGTAAATTGTAAATGCTAGCTTGCATTGTAAATTGTAAACTGTGCATTGTAAATGCTAGCTTGAAGGTAGAATTTGCACTGATAGACTGAGAGAGCGGCTGCAAGTACAGAAGAAAGATCAAACTACTCAAGGGAAAATGTCAAATCAGCCCTTTTCCAGAAATGTTGCGGTATCGCTTAACGTAAAGTGGTTCGCTGCCTGCATGTGTATGTCGGCTGAAGCAGATAGCAGTCGAGATGCCTCGTGTTGCTACATTGGACGCCCAGTTGTTGTCATGTTGTCTGGGTTGCTCAGAGTCTGAATGCAAGTGTCCTCTATGGGTCTGATATGCCTGATCTGTGTTACTTACAAGACAATAACAGCAACCAATTCTTTGCATGCCATTGTCGGTGTGTCTTGCTGGTGTGCAGGCATTGGGCAGGATTGGTTGGAAAAATAACAGATGGTTGTTAATTGTACAGTATGTGTTGTTTTCGTTATGTTTTCTTTAGTTTATGTACATGTATGAAATGTATGAAATGAAGAAGTTATGTGCATGTTTGTGTTACTACGTTTTCTTAAAAAAAAAAAAAAAAATCAAGACTGGAGATGCCAGTGGTTCCTGTTCCGCTATTCAACCAATCAGTATGGAAGATCAGCACACACCTTCCCTTCCCATTGGGTGGGCTCATCGCTCATTCCCAGTGTGTGTGCGACATGATTGGCCGATCGATGGATGGCTCAATCCTCAAGTAGCCAGACAGCCAATAAGGGTCCATGCTGATGATGTTTAACTCTGAACAGGAAATCACCCTTCCCCCCTCCCCCTCCCCCCCCGCTCTTCCCCCTTTTCTCTCTTTCTCTCTTCCTCTCTGCTTCAGCCCCAGACAAACAACACTAAAAACAATGTAGTGAGTGGCAACAAAGACAACAACATGCCTTCCTCTGCACCGATGGTACCTCGTTTTTCCACTGTCTCCTCCTCCTCCTCCTACCCCTACCCCTTCCCCTCCCCCTGCCCCAGCCCCCATCCACATCCCCATCCTTCTTCTTCTTCTCTCTCTCTCTCTCTCTCTCTCTCTCTCTCTCTCTCTCTCTCTCTCTCGTTCTCCGTCCTCACCCCCTTGACTCACCGTAGCCTTGCTCTTAGCTCTCTCTTGTTTGCATCTTGTGTTGGTTTGTCTCCGTGGTAACGCTTCACGTTAAGGTGGTCTTCGCACGGGGTGACAAAGATGCCTGCAGCATCCATCCATCCCTTCACGACTCGTTTAGACTAAATATACATAAAATTTAACGAAGGCTCGTTTTCTAGTTTCCTCCCTGCTTGCGCTTCCTGTTGGAAACGGCAATGTGGTCAAAGCAGTTATTTGGACACCACCGTTTGTCTTGTATAAAATTAAGTATCTTGTGTTAGGGACTTTTTAAAAAAAACAAAAAACAATGTAACAAGTTTGACAGATTCTTAACTGCATGTCGTACTTGAAACGAATGGGACTCAGAAATTAAGCAGGAGTTATAATTTGTCAGATGTTTTGTGCTATATCTGTTTTTATATGAAGGGCTCAGAGTATTGCAAGCATCTTGTTTTCTTTGTGCTGAAGCACCTTAAAAATGAAGCGTTAACATTTTTTTTCCTGAGTCTATCTATCTATCCCAGTTCCACGTGGTGAGGTCTCATGTTGATGCGCGATCCCCCCCAAAACACGGCCATATTGGGCTAGGATTGCGCTCTCTCTCTCTCTCTCTCTCTCTCTCTCTCTCTCTCTCTCTCTCTCTCTCTCTCTCTCTCTCTCTCTCTCTCTCTCTCTCTCTCTCTCTCGGCTCTGCTCGCTCTCCTCCGCTCTCCTCTCCTCTCCATGTTGTGTGATGTGATGTTACCTGGCAACTGGTAGAGTATATGTGTGTGTGTGTGTGTGTGTGTGTGTGTGTGTGTGTGTGTGTGTGTGTGTGTGTGTGTGTGTGTGTGTGTGTGTGTGTGTGTGTGTGTGTGTGTTTGCCACAGCAGCAACAACCAGGCTCCTTTTTTGACAAGAGGTGTGCCCCCGTAGATTCACATTCAAACGGAGAGAGAGAGAGAGAGAGGGAGAGAGAGAGAGAGGGAGAGAGACAGAGAGAGAACGAGAAAACAAGAGAGAACGATAGAGTGAGAGAGAACGAGAGAGAGGGAGAAGGGTTTGCCATTTCGTTTTTTACACAAACTGTCTCACCTTTCGCCTCTTTATATCTTTCTTCCTGTCACTGAAAGCACACACACACACACACACACACACACACACACACACCAGTCAAACCTTTGAACCAGTCAAAGTGTTTTCTGTTATTATGATGTGCAGCAGTGTTGTGATGTTTGCTTGGCGCTTGCCACTGCCATTTGAACATGGCTGGACAGTGTCCGTATTAGGGTTGCACGATATCAGAAAAAAAATTATATATATATATACGCGATAACAGCATACAATACCTCGATTATGATATTTAAATGATATTAAGAAATATAGCCCAGTGTTTTTCTTGTCACTAATTTGTCGGTCTGTGTGGCGGGCATGGCTTTGGTCATGGCGAGCTTCTTGCTTATTTGTTGATATTCAGCTAGTGATGGGACTGCACAGAAATGTTTTACTTGTTAGCGATAATTAAGTCATTTTGACGATATGTGTATCGCCACTCTTGATATCGCGATTTTGATACATTTTCGATATATTGTGCAGCCCTAGTCCATATATTGGTAACACTTAAGAATATGTATATGTATTACGTTTATTATGTCTAACTGTTTAACTTAGGGTTTTCTTTTGCCTTAAGACATGTAAAAGTTTTTATCTTTTACCTGACATGTTTCGACGGTCTTACTTCCGTCTTCATCAGAGTACCCTCTGAGAACATGTCAGGTAAAAGATAAAAACTTTTACAAGTCTTAAGGCAAAAGAAAACCTTAAAGGGACACTGTGCAGGAAATGGACAAAAAAGGTACTGCAACCAAAGATTCTCTATTCTATTTAAACCGTCTCTGCTGCAACTATGCTGCTTATTGAAATTGGGCTGCCTATTGCCAAATTTGATCTTTACATGAACGTTTACTAAGTATTAAACAAATATTTTCTAGTATGGTCCAAGTACAGTCATTTTTGCAGCTAAAAATGGCTATTTTTGGAAATTCAAAATGGCGTACCATGGAGAAGATCCCCCTTTTCATGTAAGAAAAGTGCAATTTTTCCAGTCATAATGAAAACTTCGAATTTGATGCTGGTGGTAAGTATTCATGAGAAAGGTAACATTAGTGAATGGGCAGCATGAATTCTGGAAATAAACAACTAAAAATCTCACACAGTGTCCCTTTAAGACTTAAGAATATGGTCCACATGTTAGCCACTAACACATGCCTAACTAGAAATGCACTTAGAGAGTGCAGACCTCTGCCAAGGAAGCTGGTTGATAGAACATTTGACTATGTTACACCCTATTTTTATTTTACGTCTTTCTGCCTTCTTTTTGTGGAGTTATAAACTGGAATGTCAAAATTCGCCCTGTCCCGCAATTCAATTTGCAGTCACTAGGGGCCTCTAGATTTGTAGGCTAGCAATGGTGAAGAATCTTTTTTTTAAAAATAGTCCTGGTTCCGGTTCATAATCCGGATCACCACCAACATTTAATCAGTTGATTGTTTGGACATTTCCAACAACTCAGCAAAGTTTCATCCAAATCCGTTCATATGGGTTTTTTTAATACATTTTACATGGCAGGGAAGAACTTCTCCTCCATCTTCTACAAATAATATACTATGATATATAATTAAAACTTCGATAACACTTTATTTTAGGGGTACATCTATTAGCACTAATACATACAGTGTCCCTGTATAAATAATTTGTAAGGCATGTACTAAGCAAAATCAAACATTTGTTAGGCATGTATTCGCAAATGTCTTGTTCATGCACAATAAGGGATTTATTACCAATTTAACCTTAGTAAGGACTTAGTAGGCCTTAGCGTTTGCTTAGTACATGCCTTACAAGTTACCTATGCAGGCATTAACATTGTATGTATTAGTGCTAATAGATGTATCCCTAAAATAAAGTGTTACCGCAATACCTTCATATCGCTGCCAAGAATTTCTCCTCCATCTCTTATACCAGGTGGTGGTGAAAGTGGGTCGGCTCGTGCTGTCTCCTCTCTCTCTCTCTCTCTCTCTCTCTCTCTCTCTCTCTCTCTCTCTCTCTCTCTCTCTCTCTCTCTCTCTCTCTCTCTCTCCTCCATTGAACACACACCCCAGTTTCAGGGCAACAGGGCAGGCTTCACCCACTTACAGTACAGTAGGCGTCGTCACTCTGAAGGGAGAGAAGGAGGATGAGAGAGAGAGAGAGAGAGAGAGAGAGAGAGAGAGAGAGAGAAGAGGAGGAGGACAAGTGATGAGGAGGAGGATTCACTTTTCTTTTGACTAGAGAAGTTAAGGAAAGAAGACATGAAAATGGTGTATGATAATAGAGCTATAAGAACGTTGTCTCTATGTGTTTGTGTGTTTAAAGAACAAAAAGGTGAAAACAGAGTAGTAGTAATATTAATAACAATAATCATAATCATATTCATAATAATAATAATAATGCATTTTATTTTAAGCACCTTCCAAAATACCTGGGTAAAATTCTACAAGAACTGTGGAAAAATCTTTACTCCTCAAAGGGTTAAAATAAAAGAAGAGCGAGAGGAAGTGGTTAATGTAATCTGACTGCAAAGTGGGAACAAGCTTTTTTTTTAATACTCACAACTCAAACTCTCATGCTCCCTTACGCTCACATAGACATTGCCTTTTCATATTTTACAAGATGCAGCCAGCTTCCGTTCACATGTTCAGAGTGAGGCCATTGCCGTGGGTTTTTTTCGAGATTTCTAGACCCTGGCCCTCTCTCCTGTACCTCTCTTCCTCTCACCTCAAGAGGAGGACAGTGTTGCCAGATGTGTCTGATCAAATCCCGCCCAAAAGGTTCTCAAAAAACGCCAAAATGCGCTTAATTCCGCCCAATTTCAAGAAATTGCATTGATTTCTATGGGCTCAAAACTGCAGGAAAAAAAACGCCAAATGGCCAATTTTTCCCGTTTTTACCTGCAGGCGGCCATCCCAAGTAGCCCAATTGGGCGGGTAACCGCCCAATCTGGCAACGCTGGAGGAAGATTTTAGTGGGTTGACATGTCATAACATCACTCTAGGTGCATGTTGGGAAATCATGGCTCAAAGTGACAACTTGGACCTTTAACCTCGCCCGAAAGCAATTCCATTCTGGCCAATCTAAAAAAAAGGTCATGTGCAACATTTTGATCCGGTGCTAAGGAGGCAAAAGCAATTTGGTGGAAAATGGCACAGTTGCTGCTTGGTTCTCTCTGTTCCCGTCTGACATCTTAATCTCTCCTCAGCTCAGAACAAGCCAATTTTAGCACCCGTAGCATTTAATGAGAGGCTGCTACTACAGCAGGAGATGGCGTTCCTGAATGTAACACAACATTTATGGCTAACCTGGTGTCAGAGGGGAAAGCGGTTTAACAAATATATTTTCTATCTACTTCACATGTGTGGCTTTGTAAAAAAAAAGTGATGTTATACTAAAAAATAATCATTGATTCTAATTGATTCTAATTAATATAATGTGAGAAATGTATCGGTGAAGCCAGGTACCTGTAGGTAAACTACCTTATACATGCACAGGTCGAACTATTACATAAAGAGACCTTGTGAACTTTTCAACAGAATTCCTCTTCTCTCTCTCCTCTCTTCTAATCGCCCTGAAAATCTGTCAATAGCTTCACAGCATCAAGTGTAACATTTTATTGTGGTAACGTTTTACTTGACATGTTCCTGCATAGCACATTCATAGAAGCTGTTATAAAGTCTGCACAAAGCATTCATGATTGTTTCATGACCCATTCAAACCAAACCTTTCATGAACCTAACGGACGGAAGGATAGCAACTTGTCAAAATAAAAGTTAAACAAAGCAGCATTGCGGATTTTGTTCGGAACCCTCAATGATTACTGATTTGGACAAGTTACTGTCCTTTTGTATTCCATGTCTATGGACGGTTCGGAATGAATGTCTTACAAAACATGTCTCTTGAATCCTTCATGTGTATAACAGCTGCTATGAAGCGACACATCAAGTAAAGTGTAACGGAGATTTTTAACCTATGTTCCACAGATGAGCATTTTAGCACAAGAGTGGCAGTGTTACGTTTGCACGTGTGACCATCTGTTTTCTTTTTTTTTTAAAATATTTTTTAGGGGCTTTTATGCCTTTATTCGATAGGACAGGCTGAGATGGTGACAGGAAGCAAGTGGGACAGAGAGACGGGGTGGGATTGGTAAATGACACCGGCCGGACTCGAACCGGGGTCCCCGTGGGCACGCAGACCCAAATGTGGGGGGCTTAGCACGCTGCGCCACAGCGCCCCCCACCATCTTTGATTTCTACATCCTATTGAATGGTTTCCTTTATGGAAGAAGGAACAAGGGGACCGGAAATTGAAGAAAGGATGAACACACTTTCAGATGCATTCTTCTACTCTGAATCTACTGAAATATAGCTTTTTGCCCTGGGGTGTTCACATTTTTCGCTTCTTTCGGTAGTCTAACCTTTTTTTTTGCTGCTTTGGTTCAATATGTTTTGGGTCTGAGTTTAGAGTTGCAAAGATCATGGTAAGTCAGGGGGGGATCAACTGCACCTTCTACTGCTGCTGTGGCATGTAAGATAGACTCATGGAAAATCTCTTTTGTTTTTGAGTATCGTGTGTGTGTTTGTGTGTGTCTGTATGTGTGTGTACCGGTATGTGCTTGTGGTTTGGGTTTGAGGATGAGTGGTAGAGTGTGGTGCTGTGTGCAATTCAGCTCTTCTCATTGGACCCATTTCTGACTTACTGTATGTATGCACCTCCAGTGCATCAAAACAAACAAACAAACACACAAACAAACAAATAACAGTATTTTCTACTCTACCAAGTGCCCTCCTCCACTCATAACTCAAAATGTGGTGTGCTGTACTACTAGTAGGCCTATTCTCTTGAGGTGTTTGAAGTTTTAGAAGTATTTTGGAGCATTTTGAAGACGTATTTTGCTCTGAGAGAAGTCCCGAATGTGGATCAGTGTTTCACATGTAGTACTGGTCGGCTAATTGTCCTTGTTTTGAACATCTAGGAGCCACAGACCACGGTGGTGCACAACCCTCCAGATGGGACAAAGGTAAGACAGTGTGTAGTGGAAAGTGCGCACATCCAGCAAAAAAGCATCAGCAGGTGCCAAATCAAAAAATTGTCACATGTAGGAGCGGGAAAGGATCTGCACACTGCTTGCAAAAGACTTAATTTATTAGGAACAACATTTCGATCATAGATCTTCTTCAGGCATCTGATCTATGATCGAAACGTTGCTCCTAATAAATTAAGTCTTTTGCAAGCAGTGTGCCGATCCTTTCCCGCTCCTACAAAGGTAAGACAGCATCATAGATGTCAAAAGTAAAAGTAAAAGGTAGAAATAGAAACACAGTTTCCTTCCAGAACAAGTAACTTATCTGAGTAACCAGTATACACGTGTACTTATCTTACGATCAGCTAACTCTGCACTGGTTGGATCAAGTTTATGGTGGTGGGTCGTGGTTGTAGTTTTCAGTGTTTTTCAGTCTATCTATCTCACTAGGTACAAAGGAGTAAATGGTGTAACAGCGATGTAATGTCATGTGCTAGTGTTGTAATTACACCAAAAAAAGTACTTTTACTTTTACTTTTGACACCTCTGGGTACTCACTTTCCAACTGGGACTGGGATTCCCTGAGCAAAGAAATCCAGGAGCGTACGTCAAAAAAAAGTTTAATTATTTTTTTTTTAATTTGATTTCCATCCATTCTCTCTCTCTCCGTCTCTGTCGGCCTCTCTATGTCGGACCCCTTTATCTAACTCTCTCTCTCTCTCTCTCTCTCTCTCTCTCTCTCTCTCTCTCTCTCTCTCTCTCTCTCTCTCTCTCTATCTATCTCTCTTGCTCTCTCTCTCTCTCTCTCTCTCTCTCTCTCTCTCTCTCTCTCTCTCTCTCTCTCTCTCATAGGGATCTTCTGAGAGCTGCAACACCAATGAGGAGGAGGATATGAAAGGTAGGAAAGGTAGCTACCACTCCTCCTTGTTCTTCTCCTCCTGCTGCTCCTCCTCCTCTTCTTCGCCTGCATGCTAAACTCCACCTGAACTCCAACCATCCCTCCCTCCTGTTCTCTCCATCCTGTGGCTCTACGTTCGCATTTCCCACACGCCCACCCCTTCCATCCATCCATCCATCCGTCCATCCATCCATCCATCCATCCTCATATATCTGTTGCCAGCAACACAGCACACTTTCTCCTTGCTGCATCCCATCACTGTGATAACCACAGCATCACGTTCACAAAATCACGCTTAGGCGCTGAGAGAGCACAGTAGCTCACTGCTGCACCCTTGTGCCATGGGGAGGAAGTGCAACTAACAATGTGGCATCCTCAACTATGGAAGCCCATTTTGGTTCAGTTTTTTTGCTTAGCAGATCAGTGATGCATAACTTGTCTTTTGTGTTGGTGTGATTCTTATTCTCTGAGGTTGTCCCATGTGATAATAACAGACGCCTGCAAGCAGACGGATGGAGATAAGTATGTAGTTATACAAAAGCCAGGCCTGTTGTGTAAGCTCACAGTAGTGGTTTATAGAAGGGACTACGGCTAGAATACAGATTTACTGTCCTGGCAAAATGCTATTTCATAATTTATGAGGGGAATAATGCAATCACAGATTTTCATAATTTTGTGTAAGCTGCTGCCTCATACTACACCAGCAGACAGAAGGAGGTTTTTTTCCACTGTAGCTGAGGGGAGTCAGTAGTGTCTCTCAAAGGGAGTTGACGTGAACAAACTAAATCATCCGCAAGTGTGACAAGTTAGCCAGATATTGTTCTGCCTACTTTTGTATTGGAGGATTTAGGAGGCATAGCCAGGTGGATGCACTGTATGGCGGTGCTCAATGAGATGGTGTGCCTGATTATCAGATGGAAAGGAGAGGGAGTCATGGGGTCAAGCAGACAAGGGAAAAGGTCATGAATGAGACTGCCCTCGTAAGAAACCGTAGTCATCCAGTAGTCACTGGTAATCTGATTTGCTCACAATGATGCATGTTGGAGGAGGATATAGAATATAGTCTGTTTCGTTTGTGGGCTGTGCTAAGATATCATGGTAGCACACCGAGAGAGACAGAGACAGAGACAGAGACAGACATAAACCCAGAGTGCAGTTACGTGCACAGAATATTCCGAAACCAGATGACTCTATGCATATACTAACTGCGCTCACAAACAGAGGCATAGAGGGTTAGAAGTCAATGGTCTCAGAGCAGGGTAGGAGGACATAAAGACATGCTTGTTGAACATAACAACCCACTTATCCCCTGTTTTGAAACGCCGTCGTGTCTTTGTGTCTCCATTTGAGTAGAGGGTGTTTGGGTCTCGTGCTTTAGTCATTGCAAGCTGTGTGTCGTTTGTGAAGGTTGTTCCTCATCCGTGTTTATACCAAGTGGGCATGTCCACATGTGCAAGGCTGTGTGTGTATGTGTGTGTGTACATGTGTACTTTGTGTGTGTATTGTGTGTGTCTGTGTGTATGTGCGCGCTTGTGTGTTCATCTGCATGTCTAAACAAAGGGACTAAAATAGAAGTCCTCGGGGGAAAGCAGTTGACAACTGTCGGCCTCGGTTGACGGATTGTCCCCTAATGCCTTCTCAGTGTTCAATAGCTGGACTATTAGAAGGTTCCAGAATGCTAATGTTCTGCTGTTAACGTTCCAGAATCATTGTTAAGGTTCCAGAATGTTAATGTTCCGCTGTTAACGTTCCAGAATCATTGTTATGGTTTCAGAATCTTTGCTAAACCATTTCATTATCATAGGGTGGCAGAACTGATGATACATGTTTAAAATAGTTTTTTAATTGTTTATTCTTTAATATTTTCTCAGTGTACAAACAAATCAAGGCAATGTCAATGCAAACATGCAATAAAATAGTTCTGCCACTGTTGTTCAGATTTGTAAAAATCATTAGCCATTTACAAATATTATCCTTGGCTAATATATCTCTACGCTGTAAAAGCCAAATTTTATTTGTGGTTGGTGTGTTTGTGTGTGTGTGTGTGTGTGTGTGTTGTATGTGTGTGTGTGTGTGTGTGTGTGTGTGTGTGTGTGTGTGTGTGTGTGTGTGTGTGTGTGTGTGTGTGTGTGTGTGTGTGTGTGTGTGTGTTGTATGTGTGTGTATGTGGTACGTGTGCATACATGCGTGCGTGTGTGTACGTGTGTGTACGCGCGCACTTGTGTGTGTGTGTGCGTGGACGCGCACACGTGTGTGTGTGTGTGTGTGCGTGTGCGTGTACGTGTGTGTATGTGTACGTGTGTGTGTGTGTGTGTGTGTGTGAGTGTGTGTGCGTGGAAGCGCACACGTGTGTGTGTGCGTGTACGTGTGTGTACGTGTGTGTGTGTGTGTGTGTGTGTGTGTGTGTGTGTGTGTGTGTGTGTGTGTGTGTGTGTGTGTGTGTGTGTGTGTGTGTGTGGCTGCCTGTCCAGCGGAGAGCATTCAGGGCACCAGTAACGACAGTGCCGTGATGAGTGCCAGCGAAGAGCCGCCCGCCCTGCTGGGATCCCCGCAGAGCTCCCCTGCCAGTAAGTCTGCAGCAGACACACCATCCCTACCGCCCCCCCAACCCCACATCCCTACCGCCCCCAACCCACATCCACAACATCCCTACTGCCCCCCAACCCCACATCCCTACCGCCCCCAACCCACATCCCTACCGCCCCCCAACCCCACAACCATACCGCCCCCCAACCCCACATCCCTACTGCCCCCCAACCCCACATCCCTACCGCCCCCCAACCCCACATCCCTACTGCCCCCCAACCCCACATCCCTACCGCCCCCAACCCTACATCCCTACCGCCCCCCAACCCCACATCCCTACCGCCCCCCAACCCACATCCCTACCGCCCCCCACCCCACATCCCTACCGCCCCCAACCCACATCCCCCAAACCCCACCCTACATCCCTACCGCCCCCAACCCCACATCCCTACCGCCCCCAACCCACCCTACATCCCTACCGCTCCCACCCTACAACCCAACCAAACCACATCCCTACCGCCCCCAACCCACATCCCCCATCCTACATCCCTACCGCCCCCAAACCCACATCCCTACCGCCCCCAACCCACCCTACATCCCTACCGCTCCCACCTTACATCCACACCTCGCTACCGCCCCCAACCACAACCCTACCGCCCCCAACCGAACATAACCTAACCCAACCACATCCCTACCGCCCCTAACCCAATCACATCCCTACCGCCCCCAACCCAACCCAAACCAACCTAACCCAACCCAACCCCCCCAACCCACTTCATCTACTTTGCCCAGAATTCTCCATCCTGCTTCACCCCAGCAACTCCACCATAATGTCACATAGTGTAACTTTAAGTTTATGTTACCAGATTATGTAACTTCCCAGCCAGCAGATACACATCCCTATTGTCCCCACACACATCCCTGTCGCTGTCGCTTCTGCCCTCACCTACGCCCAAAAACATCCCATCCTGCTGCACCCCATCAACAACTGCTCCATCTCTGCTCCATCTAACCCTAAGGCAAAATGTCTACAGTAGTACTCCTAAGATAAAAGTAATATTGCACCAGGTACTTCAAGCCCCTGCCAGTTAGTCTGCAGAAGACACACATTCTGCACCCCCCATTCCACTGCTTCTACCCTTGCTTACGCCTAAATACCCCAAACATCTCCTCCACCTCGGCTGTAACCCCGAACTAATAAGATTACACCAGACAAACACGCTTTCATTCTGACGCTACTGTCCTCATCTACGCCGAAATACATCAAAACATGCACTGAAACGCACCTGAAAATCTCCTCCATCTCGACCTAGGGTAACTCCATGATTGTATTTCTGCAGCAGCAGATAATGTAACTTCCGTCCCAGTAAGTTGGCAGAAGATACACATCCTAAAAACTCCCCCATTGTGTCCCATTCAACATTCTGCAATATTTATTACATCCAGCATCCCCGTATGCCCATCAGTGGCTCACATATAACTTTAATTGAGGGGTAAAATTGTGTGGGTCCATTACAATGACAAATTGTCCGGGTGTGCTATTTTTGCGTTATATTCGTGCAAAAGTGGTGGGGACAAGCTAGGTTAATCTCAAAAGAGGTATGATGGGCATGTCCCCACCATCTACACCTAAAATTACACCCATGAACTCCGCCCCTAGCCAGGCCATGCCCTCCTAGTGACGCAACACATTCAGTGTTGCTTGTAGTCAGGCCAAGAGCAATGTAAATGTCGTTTCTGATCTCCTGAAAAAAACGGGAACTCTACCCACTTCACCAGGCAACCAGTAGGAAACCTAGGCAGGCGAGTCAACCATGCCATTGTTAGGCTCTTGGTCAGACCAAGTCTCGAAGAGATTTGAAAGTCGATGATTATCAGGCTACTCCGCCGCTCCCCTGGCTTCTTCCTTAAAGGGACACTGGGTGAGATTTTTAGTTGTTTATTTCCAGAATTCATGCGGCCCATTTACTAATGTTACCTTTTTCATCAATACTTACCACCACCATCAAATTTTAAGTATTCGTTATGACTGGAAAAATTGCACGAAAAGGGGGATCTTCTTCATGGTCCGCTCCACCCATTTGCATTAGATTTTCCATTGCAAGGCACCCAGTCATACTTTTGAATGGTCGTGCAACACTCGCTCAATTCCCCCTGAGACAGGAGAAATCCATATTCTCCTCCTAACACTTCCTCCTACAATGATGTAAATATCGCCATTTTGCGTCATTGTAGGAGGAAGTGTAAGAGAGGTGGATTTCTGTTGAGACTACAAGCCTTTTTCCCACCCATAGGGGGTTGGACCTAATGCACTAACAGACCTATCACAGATCAGTGTGCCAGTCCTTTTGAAATCACTGGCATTGAGGCTCCAGTAAGTCACTGGCAGAGCTGCCTGGGTGTGGCCTGTGGAACTTGAGCATTGCAATGCATTATGGGGATTGTTGTCACAAATCCACAAGCACTAAAAAGTCAATTTCTGCCTTTTCTCAGCCAAGAAGGCACCAAATTAGAAATGTATGCTACTATTCTATTACATATATAACCCACTTTCAATACATGTTCATGTCTCCACTGGTGGAATGCCCCTTTAAACCCTTAGCTGACCCTACACCCGCAGGTCTCGCGGTTCCTGCTTTTCTTCAGCTAATTGTCATCTCAGTGGAGATGTTGCCTTAATCATCCTGCCAAATGCAAGAGGAAGCGTTCTGCCCATCCTGTAAACACAACTTAAAAGTCTCTTTCCCCTCCTGGGGATGGTACTTCCCTCCTCTCTTAGAGAATGTTTGTCTTTTGTGGGAAAGCATCAACATTGTTTCCTTGTTCCCTTGGGAACCAAAAAGTGACTGCCGACATGCCATCAACGTTGCATCTTTTGGAACAAAAGTAACGGACCTTTCTAAATATTCCATTGATGTGCTGCTGTGATCATTTTAAAGAGCAATGTAGGCCTTAATTATTTATTTTCACATGAGGAATGCCTCTTCTTCTTGGTCCCCATTTTATCTCCAAATACCTTTCAAATATGGTTGTTTTTTAATGCAAGTCTTCTTTCTGAGTTTTGATGATTCTGCAGTGATTATAGAAACGGTTATGACAGATGTTCGGCTGCTTTGTGTTGGTCCACATTAATCCTTTCAATCCTTGACGAACTATTTTGATTCTTAGCATACGTAGTTGTGGATGTACTGTATGCTTGGCGGTGTAGCAGCAGTACAACTTTGGATTTGTGTTCATTATGTGAGCCAGTCAAATGACCAGTGACAACAGTCTCTCCTCCTTTTAATCACTCACACCAGCTGTACGCAACTTCTTGCCTAGTGCCACATTAGTTTCCCCATTCTAATTCTCCACTTCCCCTCTATGGGCGTTTGAATTGCGGTGTACTGTATGCACCCAGTGGGCTCCTTTGGCCCGCCCATTAAACTGCATTGTTTTCCCCTCCGAATGCTTGTGCGGTCCAATCACTGCCAGTCATTTGGCATATTGATTAGCCAACGTGGGGGAAAGCAAGCAAATCTGGGCGGGCCCAGATTTGCCGACTGGGTCTATGCACTGTAGTCTGTACTGCACATTCCAGTTAAAACCATCACAGAGAGAGCGAGAGATGGACTACTTCCCCGTAGTTTCCCAGTAACCATGCAGTGAATCGTTGTGCTTGACTAGCGTCTCCCACCACCACCAACCACCACCTACACCATCCAACCCAAACCAACCCAACCCAACCCAACACCACCCAACCCACATCCTAAAGACCCATTAAACCCATAACCCCTGTGCCACCTCTTGATTTTTCATTTGATTTACACAAGAAAATCAAAATCAAAAATAGCCCTTTTTCTGTTACTCACTGCATGGCATTAACCCTTTATTACATGCTTATTTTCCATCTCCATTGTCATCTGTCCCTTCCCCCTTTCACCTCCTCATTCCTCATTCCTCATCTCATCCTCCTCGTCATTGTCACCCTGCCTGGCCTGGTCCTGACCTTGTCTTGACCTGGTCTTGACCTTGGTCTTGACCTTGGTTCAGCCGCACCCACAGCCGCAGCAGCCGCCACACCAGTGCACGATGCAAAGCGCGTGGTGGCATGGAACAGCACAGGCCACACCTCCTGCCCTGAGATGGAGAGTGCTCAGGCCCAGGGCGGGCAAGGGCAAGGGGCTGTAGCCACCGGCTCAGGGGGTGGAGTCTCACCCAAGTGTAAGTGGAGAGACACGTTTAGGATGGGGAGGGGACACGAGTAAAACATAGCCGTGCATACACACCAGAAGCGACAAAAGCTACAAAGAGTCGCAGGACTTTTTTCGTAGCAAGAGCAACTAGCGACAAAAACTGATAAAAGCATCAGAGTATGGCTGTTTTAAGCATGTAAGCATTCCAACATTCCAATTCAATTGGCTGTGGCTGCTTTCGCCGAACCGCATCATAGCTCAGTACCTTTAAGGGGTATGCCACTATTTTGGGGCTTATTACAGTTAAAATCGTTGGCTGGGGTTTATAAAGGTGGTAAAGTGTCTTATTTTTCATGTTAAGCGTTGTCTTGCTTTAAGACAAGTTAAAAGAGGGAATATGTCGCTAAGCTAGTGAAAGTCAATGTATCCGTGTAGCATTGTCGCCCAAATCAGCTCTTGTCACCCAAATCGCCTTTGTCTCTTTAGTTCGCTAGCTCCTCTCTACAAAGTCAATCACGTCCGTCGTCGTTGTCGTTCTTGTCGTGTTCTTTGTGTTTGCACGGTTACATGGACAGACACGCAACCAAGTATTACATTACATTACATGACATTTAGCAGACGCCTTTGACCAAGGCGACTTACAAGGAGAACGATTAAGCGAGAACAGGGTATGGCGCAGTGTACAGTTGCAACACTGACAGCATTGTCCAACACAGAGTAAAGAAGAAGCAAATAGTAAACAAAGACATAAAGGTGCAGTGTGCAGCATTGTCCAAAACATGGTAAAATATGCAGCATAAAACAATAAGAAGGGTAACAAAGCCTTTTGGATAATAAACAAAGACATATAGGCGCAGTGTACAGTTGCAACACTGACAACAATGTCCAACACATGGTAAAAGATGTGGCAAAGTACACACACAAACTTACACAGCTACACAAGCAAGTACACAGGCACTTGA
The DNA here is from genome assembly GCF_034702125.1 of Engraulis encrasicolus. NCBI lineage: Eukaryota > Metazoa > Chordata > Actinopteri > Clupeiformes > Engraulidae > Engraulis > Engraulis encrasicolus. The sequence continues at coordinate 35,096,489 of NC_085873.1, read as the reverse complement.
ATTTATTCTAAATGTAATATACCGTAAATTTGAATTGCACACACGCACCTGCCGTATTATTCAGATAGTTATTAGTTATGTGCAGGCACAGCTGCGATGCCACGATACAATAATGCAAATTCTTCAATAAAACTGTTGCGCAGAGAAAATATTGCTTCAGGTATGCACATGCGTGCTTATAATGCATGACAACATGACAACACACATACACATACATGCACAGCGCACGTTCGCACGCACACATGCACACACAAACAGACAAAACCAATTTCCTTGCCAGTGTCTAGCTTGCAGTCATGCGTCACAAACATTTCCTTGAAACATTTCCCTGGAGACTATCAGGCAGTCGGGGTGGGGGGTGGGGGATAGAGATCTGTGCTATATGCTACTACAAGAGCTCTACGTATGCCGACCATGGGAGACCACGGGTACATGAGAGGCAGCCAAGGCTCAATGGTTAGAGCGCTGGCCTTTAAATCAGAGGGTTGCAGGTTCAAATCCCACCCTTACCAGCACCTCCATCCATGGCTTAAGTGCCCATGAGCAAGGCACCTGACCCCCACATTTCTACAAGGCCTGTAACCAATATCCTTTACCTAAATAGCTGTAAGTCGCTTTGGATAAAAAATAATTTAAAAAAGTAATGTCAAACTAGTGCTTCCTGTCCTTCCCTGTTACCGCCTGTCCTCTTCGGTTGAGGTTTGGCGACACAGAAGCGTGAGGCCACAAACTAAAGAAAGGGATGGAAGGTATTAGTTTTGATTTGAACCCAATCAGTCAGGGAGAGCGCACTGTAGGTGCTATATGAGAATGCCACTACAAGAGCCTTTATGTATGGCGACCATGGGAGACCATGGGTACATGATGGGCAGTCATGGCTCAATGGTTAGAGCGCTGGCCTTTAAATCAGAGGGTTGCAGGTTCAAATCCCACCCTTACCAGCACCTCCATCCATGGCTTAAGTGCAAGAGGAAAGGATGGGAGGCACTAGTTTTGACTTGAAGCCAATCAGTCAGGGAGAGCGTACTGTAGGGATCGGTGCTATCAGAGAGCAGAGTGCTGCTGCTACAGGCGCTTTAAGCACTACTGCTGCGGCGTGGCGTGGCGTGGCGTCCGCCATATTGACGTTTCGGCTCCACCACCTGGAGTGTCTATCATACTTGAGGCCCGGAGACAGACGGGGGATAATTGAGGACTGGGCCTCGTGCCAGATACACACACATAAGCACACGCATACATGCACACGCATACATGCACACACACACACACACACACACACACACTCACGCACACGCACACACACACACACTGAAGGCGTTGAACACTTCCGAAAGCACTCACACATGAGCGTACACACGCGCGTACGCGTACACACACACACACACACACACACACACACACACACACACACACACACACACACACACACACACACACACACACACACACACACACACACACACACACACACACACACACACACCTACTAGTTCTGCAAATAAACACAATTCCATTAGCATGCTACCCATGCAAGACATAATACACAGGTGGTACTTATGCAAAGTCACACACATTAACATGGTACTTATGCTGCTCTCTCTCTCTCTCTCTCTCACACATACACACACACACACACACACACACACACACACACACACACACACACACACACAACCATATTCATATGTGCCTATACGCAGGCTTTTGCACTCCACTCCATACACATTGACGTATGAGCATCCACTTGAGCCCACTTAGAGTTGCACATGCATATACACTCGATCCTACACACTCAGGGGTGGCTTACTGCACAGGCCTATAGGGCCCAGGCCCAGGGGGCCAAGAACCAAGGGGGCCCGAAATCCCAAGCCTCTATACTTCCATACTCGCTCTGTGTTAAATATTGCACTTTTATTAACTATATTTTCACACTTTCACATTTTCTCAGGGGACAAACCCTGACACCCCTCCCCCCCCCCCCCTCCTGAGGCACGGTGTAATAGATATTGAACGGTAACTACTATAGTACTATACTACTATGACAGTGCACGGGGCCTTAAGTAATACATTACGACTTGGTCATTGCCATTCTGGTAACAGCTAATTTATAATGCCGTGTCTTAAGGGGTTAAATTCTGATCTAGTACCCAACCTTTTTGGACACTAGCAACACCCACAGAGGGGGGCCTTTCTTGCTGTCTGGCCCAGGGGCCCATGGGGCTATAATCCATTCCTGTACACACTCCTACACACACTCAAGCTCACGTGGCTTTTCAACGCGCATTCATACCCCTACATGAACATGTGCCCATCAAAGCCACGAGCCTCTTTCCATACATGGGAGCGAAGTTCTTGAAAACAATGCAAGAACTTCAATCACATGCACACACGCACCGCAGCACACACATACACACACACACACAGACACAGACACACAGACACACACACAGTGGGTGGGTTTGGTGTACTGTATTGATAAGAGTCACGTGTGGTGTATCGAACCGTAGGTCAAAGATCGTGATACGAACTGAATCGTGTGTTGAGTGTATCGCTACAGTATTTATGTACTTATGCGGAGCAGGAATAAACCCTTCAGTGCGAGTAGGTGTTTAATTGTACACAAATAAAGGACCTTTTTCATGTGAGGTCAGATAGCTTTGATAGCTTTTCAATGCATAGCAGGTATGAGTGGAATAGACGTAGACATACATACCACTGTTTTCTATGGAAACCAGTAGTCCTTTATACTTGCTTAGCCTCCAAATGTAACTGGTTTGACGTAATTGACCTAAAAGACTAATTTTTCAGTTGAATGCAGGTTACAGTGAGTTAGTCCTCGAGGTTTGTTCCTTCCTGCCTGATGGGAAATATTAAATATGTAGGAGCGGGAAAGGATCTGCACACTGCTTGCAAAAGACTTAATTTATTGGGAGCAACGTTTCCATCATAGATCGTCTTCAGGCATAATATAAAGAATATTTAATATACCACATTATTGAGTCAGAGTAGTCTTGTACAGTAATCTGTTGGAGCCCAAATGAGGTGGAACCGATAATCGAGCGGCAATAGCAGGGCCAGACTGACGCAAAGGCTAAGTATGGCTGCAGCCTGGGGCCCTAGGGACCCTCACCTGCCAGGGGGCCCCTGATTGGTCAAAAGTGAAAAAAATGCAGAATTATGGCAAGATGCAAGATTGAAAAAGTTCATCTGTCTTGTTAAGTTGAGTTGGTAGACATGGTTATCCTTAATTCCTAGCATGTAATTATGACACTGTCTATGGAAATGCATCACAAATTGCTCTCTGGGGGGGGGGCACAGCAACCTGTAGCCTAGGGACCCCAGGGCATCTTAATCCCACCCTGGGTAATAGATAGGACTGTAAATAAAATCTAAATGTATTGATGTATTGGAAGTATCGGCTGGCGATTTAATCGAATCGCATTGTACCGCGGGGCATTCTTAAGAATCGAAAAGAATCGAATCGCTGGCCCCTGTGCAATGCCCTAGCTCCATAACACAATAGTAGTGGAAAAGTAATTGGAAAAAATCGAATCGAACCGAATCGCATCTTATCGTGGGGAATTCTTAAGTATCGAAAAAAAATCGAATCCCTGATTTAAGAAATCGATACCGTATCGTATCGTCATGAAGGCTGTGATTTACACCCCTAGTAATAGACATGAAAGGCAGACATGGCCAGACAGCCAATAGACCTGAGTCTGCACTGTGGAAAATATAAGCAAAGACCCCACTTTTAGAGGAAGGAAATTACATGGATCAGCATGAAGCTTTTGCAAAGTGAAGTAAAATGGTTTTTATTTAATAAAATACAATAACATGCATACGGTTATTGGGTTATAGCTGTTGTTAAGTGCAAAGACCCTTGGAGCCCACCTGGCCTTTTTAAGCTTTTAACTTGTCAGCACTTTGCTCAGTATGACGTTAACCATTTCAAGTAAATTCCATTATTAGCCTACAGTATGTTGTAGGGCTGCACAATATATCCAAAATGTATCGAAATCACGATATCAAGTGTGGCAATATGCGTTTCGTGAAAATGTCTGAATTATCGCGAACGAGTAAAACATTTCTGTGCATTCCAATCTCTTACTGAATGTCAACAAATGCGCAAGAAGCCAACCATGACCAAAAACACACACAACCATGACCAAACACACACAACCATGACCAAAGCCACGCCCCCACACAGACCGACAAATGAATGACAAGAAAAACACGACTATATTTCTAAATATCGTTTAAATATCGTCATCGAGGTATTGCATGCTGTTATCGAGTATATATATTTTTTCTGATATCGTGCAGCCCTAGTATGTTGCACAATGAAAAACACTCGACTATATTTATAAATATCGTTTAAATATCGTCATCGAGGTGTTATCGAGTATCGATTTTTTTTTCTGATATCGTGCAGCCCTAGTATGTTGCACAATGGCTGTGCTTTTTGTACAAGGGGTTTGACAGGGCTTAACTAGGCTCATGCAGCACATCCCCAGGGGTGAATTTCTCAAAACCAAAGTTGCTTACTACATTAGCTACTTTGTTGTTTTCAATGCATTTTCCCATTGGCAACTACCGAAGTTGCTATCAGGCTAACAACTTCTCTTTTGAGAAACTCAGCCCTGATGTAGTATGGTCCGGCATGCAAAAGAAAGAGATGTTTTTTTTTAAGGCGGCATTGGTATTGCACATACAATACTGAAGAGTATTGCACATCGGATTATGTTGCATAATTGCTGTGTTTTTGTAGATGAGTTTGGTAAGACTTAGGCTTTAATTACACATATACAGATATTTTGTAAACCATTGGGACAGGGGCGTTTTTTAAAAAAGATAGCTTTTTAGATAGCTAGAACTCTGTGTACTTATAAACAAAAGGCCCAAACAGGTGTGTTTACAAAACATATCCATATCCATACTGTATAGGTGTAAACAGCTTGGCTCGAATTGTAATGTATCTGCTCTATTCAAATGTTGGTGATATGGCCCAGCAGGCCCACTGACAGAAGTGGACAAATGGGGTCAGTTGCACCATACCAGGGAGATGGTGCGGGGCCCCAAAATTCGTTTCCCATTACATTGTAAGTATTCAGAGTAGGGCCCTGTCAACGAAAAAAAGGGCGCCTAATATCATGTGGAGGGGGCCCGTTTCTTCAAGTCAAGCGCCCATGGGCCCCCCTGACTCCCGGGGGCTGCGGGGGCATACTTTACGCCCCTGATTGAGAATCTCATTGCTGAGGACTACGACAATTCCTGCGCCGCAAAAATGCTTACCGCCAGGCCTCGTCATCTCACACGAGGGCTACAAAAAAAAGCAAAGATGAATAAATTGTCAAATTAGTGAAAAAAATACATGAATACCTGAGCTGTGATTAATATGAGTTACAGCAAGTTGAATTGCTCATTCATAGTCCAGTTTCCTTCTCCATGGAACTGCCGCAGTTTACGTAGTAGTAGGTTATAAAGGGACCTAATCGCCACGCGTAACATTTAATGGCTCAATATGGGTTATGAACGGGGCTGACTTAGGTGTGTTCGGCACGGCAGGCAGTAACACGGAATGTTCTGGTGATTTGATTAGGTCATTTTTGACAAGGTGGGAGATTCGGTTTTCTTCCCCAGAGAAAATGCCTCATAATAAAATGGTTAATAAAACGTTTCGTAATAGTGCTTACACAGCATATTAAAACATCATGTTGGCAGGCAGGGCAGTGTTGTATATAAAGAAAACAGATGGCAATATCTGCCGACATACAGTACACGTAACTGATTAACATTCTGAAGGTCACCCCAAGGCCATTCTTTCTGGTTGTTGGATTTATAGCAACGGAAAGAAAATCAGTAGGCCTATCAGTATCATCTGGGCATTTTTCAATGATACAACTCAACTAGTGTTGTGTATGTAGTTTCTCTCTGTGTGCTGATTTTTCTTTACAATTCGTACAATCCCAAGACTTGGTGTTCATGATCCTTTTCCTGTTTACCTTCCCTCTGTGTCCCTCCCTCCTCTCCCCGTCTCCTTGTCTTACCTTGTTCTCTCCATCCCCCTCCTCTCTTCTCTTCTCTCCTCTCCTCTCCTCATCCCTCTCTTCCTCTTCTCCCTTTCCCTTTTTCCGTTTCCCCCTGCAGCTCGTAAGCAGGAGATTATCAAGATGACTGAACAGCTGATCGAGGCCATGAACAATGGCGACTTCGATGCTTACACGTGAGTACATATTCAATACAATTCTTTATTTACGTCAGACACAAAATGCATGGTCCATGCCAAGGTATTCAATACAGTAAAATTACATAGCAAGACAAATTAAAGGGACACTCCACCCATTTGCATTAGGCTTTCCATTGCTAGACAGCCAGTCATACTTTTGAATGGTCGTGCAACACTCTCTCAATTCCCCCTGAGACAGGAGAAATCCGGATTCACCTCTTAACACTTCCTCCTACAATGATGTAAAAATCGTCATTTTGCATCATTGTAGGAGGAAGTGTAAGAGAGGTGGATTTCTGTTGAGACTACAAGCCTTTTTCACCCTTTCAACCCCGCCCATAGGGGTTGGACCTAATGCGCTAACAGACCTATCTCAGATCAGTGTGCCAGTGCTTTTGAAATCACTGGCATTGAGGCTCCAGTGAGTCACTGGCAGAGCTGCCTGGGTGTGGCCTGTGGAACTTGAGCATTGCAATGCATTATGGGGATTGTTGTCACAAATCCACTTACAGTAAAAAGTCATTTTCTGCCTTTTCTCGGCCACGCTGCCAAAAACTGCCGTGGTGTGTCGCTTATATCGCTTTGCATGTTATGCTATGTTCAGTAGTTGTGTATAAAACTACCTCATAATTTTACTATTTCATGTATCTGCTTGATTATTGTTAATCAGATATTGTACCTAGGGTTCCACTCGTTCATGAAAAAAATATTTTGCTAACTGGTTGAAGCTGTTTGGCAGCATGACGGGAGATATGCTGCATGTGGGTATCAGTTTCCTCTCATTTTTACCCACTTTTATGACCCTAAGTTGATAATAATACATAATACATTTTCAAAACATGTGTCATTAGCCTTCAATTAGCTCAAGAAATACTCTGATGAAAAAAAATGGTGAATGACCATGATAGTTAATGCCCAGTACAAAAATGTCAATTTCCCAACATTTTCCAAAATGGAGATATACCGTTTTGCAAATAAAGCCTTAAGGAAGAAAAATCCGCACTCAAACTGCGTCTCATTATTTATTTATATTACCACCATGTCCAAAAAGCAAACGCGTTTCGGCTAACAAGCCTTCATCAGTGCGTGGTACCACGCACTGATGAAGGCTTGTTAGCCGAAACGCGTTTGCTTTTTGGACATGGTGGTAATATAAATAAATAATGAGACGCAGTTTGTGAGTGCAGATTTTTCTTCCTTAAGTTGACGCTTTTTATCTCGCACCCAAAGACTTTCGTTTTTCCAAGAAGTTGAGCGCGTCCTCTGCCAATACTTGCAAATAAAGCCTTCACATTATTGCTCACTGATCATTGTGGTTAATGGTTTCCCAGAGTCACGAGCAATTCAGCCTTTTTTCTTATCCACCGTTTTGCTATACAGAAAGTTTCTTTTCTCTGCCATTTCTGAACTAAAACTAACTAAAACTAAAAATATGAACAGTTGGTGGACAAGCTACTGTTATGTGGCATACTCAAGAATGACTGGCAAATTGTATTGTGACACGCTTTGGCCAGTTGGCCAGGTGCCAATGTCAAGCCCTGCCACTGTCTAGTCTTCAGTTCAGCTTGGTTGTCAAGTTTAACAGTTAAATTCTGAATTTGGTAAGATTTGCTGTATTATACAGTATACAGTATGTGTATGGACCAAAGAGGTTGGATATATAATAAGAGGAATCGAAACGCGCCCACTCAATGCAAAAGCGTGTGCTCAAAATTTGGTCTCCTAAGGGGGCGTTGTCCCCATGGGCGCAGATAGCGGGGGGGACGGGGGGGACATGACGTACCCAGATTTTCATTCACGTGGACCCGTCCCCCTCACTTTTATGGAGAAAATATCTGATTTCTGCCTTTGCATTTTGCAATGTGCGAAATAGCGCCTCCCTGGACCATTCACTTTCATATGTGGCAAAAAACGGCATTACACTCTATACACGGCTCTGTCAGCTCACTGTGTCAGCTGACTCAACAGTGACACCAGGTAGCGACATAGAATCTCTATGCTTGCGATGGTGTGGTGAGGTATTGCAGAATTAAGCAAATGCATTGAAGTTAATGGCAGTAAATCTATTTTTTTATTGGCTAACAGCCACTGAAGTCCCAGATTTGAAGCGCCATAAGCTTTTTGCTTCTCACGGTGATTGGCTTTTGACAGGGCTAGATTCAGGAAGTGGAGAAGAGCAGGCGTCATATTTACATTATATTTGTGGCTCAGACCAGTTGCTTTTGTTATTAAAGTTAATGTCGAAGACAGTCCCTTTCTTGCTAACTGTGATGTGGATTACAAAAACTGTGGAACGTGAACGATGGTGGTGGAACGCATGGATTAAAAATTGGGATTTAGCTGCTTTCAAGACAACGTTTTCAGGTAAGGTCACTATGGGTTCATATCCGCTGTGACGCTGTTTGTAGTTAACAGATGTTAATTGTTCGGAAGGGTTTTTTTTGTCTCTGTCGTGGACCTGTTTTCGAGTGAAAAGACAGCTTTGTAGGGCCATGCCAGCTGTCAATCAAAGCCAACGCAATTAGCTCTCGTGGTGTCGGTCTCTTGTTTTGTAGCGTAGGCCTATGCTGTGAACATCGGACTTAATGTCTTTTTTACGGATTTTTGGAATGATGATTGCGGTGGTGTCATTCTGTTGGATGCATTTACTGAGGATTGTTGTTAAACGGCGGTATTGCAACGCAAACGTGTGGATTGCATTAATTGGTGGAGTGAACTGAAGGATACAATATGACACGCAGCGTGGTAGAAAAATGACGAGTAGCCTAGTGGCAGAGAGGTTGTCTGAAGAGCTCAAGAATTAGGCTACCATTTAAGTCGCTTATTATCAAAAATGTCTAATCTGGAGGAGACCATATAGCCTAGTTTGACTTGGTTACCCAGTTTCTTGCTTAGCCTACCAATCACACGCCCCAAAACCGCGCCTGGACTCAAGTTATGTTTGCATGCAAAACTGCGAGACTGGTCGTCTTAACATTTCTACAGCCATAAATCACACACTGTTGCATAGCCTGCTGTAGGCCTACATTAATACAACGTGAAATTTGTTGACAGTTCTCCTGTTTAAAGTTTGAATTGGTTGGGAAAGTAGCACTTGCTGATGGGATGGGAGAGGTGTTTAGAAGCGCGCACTGGGGCGGGGTCTTGATGGGAGACTCGTGCACATTCTGAGTAGAAGCTGGAGCGGTTTAAACATGTGATGTTTACATTTTTTAATCAAGATTTATTTTTTTTAATGTAGTAGACCTAGGCTACTAAAGCAAGTACAATTATTTAGCGGAAGATGAATAGGCGACTAACAATAAAAAAAACGATATTCAGTGTATTATAATCAGGGTATTATAATAGCCTAATAACCCCCGCCCCCCCCCCGACGGTTTGTTGTGAAAATGTCCCCCCCAGTTTTTAAAAGCTATCTGCGCCCATGATTGTCCCTCCTTCTCCTTCTCTTTTTGTGATGTTTGCACAAGACGTGCGCTACCGCCATCTACAGCGCTAAGGGGATTCTAAGGTCTCCTAATCGAAGGTCTCCTAAAGCAGTGTTTCCCAACCAGGGGTACGTGTACCACTAGGGGTACGCGAGCACACTGCAGGGGGTACTTGGAAATATGTAACAAATAACAAATATATGGAGCTTAGTTACATTGGGATGGAGAAAGCGATATAGAACTTGACTTAAGGGGTACTCATGGCACAACGAAAAGGCTTGGGGGTACACAAGACAAAAAAGGTTGGGAAACACTGTCCTAAAGGGGCGTTCACTCGACGTAAAGTGGATACCGGAAAAGAACCAGCCTGCTTTATCTCACTCTCATATACGATTCTCTGTATGGATGGTTCCGTCTTTTTCAGGAGAATCTGTGACCCAGGCTTGACCTCCTTTGAACCCGAGGCCCTTGGCAACCTCGTGGAGGGGATGGACTTCCACAAGTTCTACTTTGAGAACCGTGAGTAATGCCTACCTACAGCAGGGGCGTAGGCAGAAATAATAAAACAGGTGGGCCCAGAAAAAATCGGACGGGCCCAACCCGAAAGCGTGTAGGTAGATATTATAAAACCGTGCTCAAAAATGATACTTTGACATTAAAATCATAGAAATCACAGAAGATGAACCAGACTTTTGACAAAATGATTAATTATCGCTCAGTGCTATGCCATTAATTGTAGTTCAATGAGGCAACAGTTGACTGTCAAGTGTGAATGAGGCGGGCCTGGATGTCAAGTGGGCGGGCCCAGGCCCACCCAGGCCCACCCATGGCTACGCCTATGACCTACAGTACCCCTTATTCCTGTGTTTAGCAGAATAAGAGACAAGGGTTTTATTTGTTGTATAGATATGGCGAAAAAATTGTGCATACCGCTGTTAAGGTGCAGGAAAAACACCACAAAGTTCAAATCCACATATCTGAAATCCTTTTCTGGATTATGAATCCGCATTTCAACCATGAGGTCTTCTTCAGATTTACAACAAACACAGACTGAGTGGTGGTTTTCCATCAACTAAAATGTATTATATACTCCAACCTGCATTCATGAGTAAGGACACAATTTGGGCTCAAAAAGTCCAATAAAATCTTCTCAGAAAAAAAGGTAGAGGTTGGAAAATGTCTGAAGGTTCCATCCCATTGCCAAACCACTCTGTGAATGGGGTCCTTTGGGGTTTCCATAAATTTGTGTGGTGTTGTTGTTGTTGTTGTTGAACATACATTTAGACAAGGTTGAGATACATTAGTTAAACAGATCAATACATATATTTTATTCTTCATTTCCCAGCCTGGGATCAATAAATTATATGTCATGTGTTTCCATTAAGAGCCGGAAAACACATCAGCGGGTATTTACCTTTTAGACCGGCTTACCTTTTAGTCCAATTTTTTCAAGGGAGACTTAAGGGGGCCAGATTACATATCCGGCCTCTTACTGTAGTCGATAAATCTCTCCCTCTCCCTCCTTCAATTGACAGTCACAGGCGTCTGACGTATTCAGTTGGGCCTTGTTTACACAAAGACACGTAATCTAATGTAAACAAAATATTAGGGTTTTTTTTTAAGTTTTAAGTGCCAACAATGACCTGTCACAATATATATATATATATATTTATTTATTTATATATATATATATATATATATATATATATATATATATATATATATATATATATATTGTGTGTGTGTGTGTGTGTGTGTGTGTGTGTGTGTGTGTGTGTGTGTGTGTGTGTGTGTGTGTGTGTGTGTGTGTGTGTGATAAAATGAGACCCAATTAGTTCATAGCCTCCATTTCTCTCTTTGCTCCATTCCATGGTGTTGAATCAGAAAAACAAGCCGGTTCACACTTGCTTGATTATCATTGACTTTTAAATCTCATAACTGAGATGTTGATCTGACCAAGAAGATAACGAGCAGCATGGGATTTCCCTGGTAAAAATGTTCGGTAACACTTTACTTGATGCCGGTGTCACAAGCATGTCATTATAGTGTCATAATAGTGTCATGACATGACACAGTCACAGTCAAAATAAACATTTTATGACTGTTGGCCTTAAAGGGACACTGTGTGAGATTTTTAGTTGTTTATTTCCAGAATTCATGCTGCCCATTCACTAATGTTACCTTTTTCATGAATACTTAACACCACCATCAAATTCTAAGTATTCATTATGACTGGAAAAATTGCACTTTTCATACATGAAAAGGGGGATCTTCTCCATGGTCCGCCATTTTGAATTTCCAAAAATAGCCATTTTTAGCTGCAAAAATGACTGTACTTGGAGTAGAAAATATTTGTTTATTACTAAACTTTCATGTAAAGGTCAAATTTGGCAATTGGCAGCCCAGTTTCAATGAGCAGCATAGTTGCAGTACCCTTTTTGACCATTTCCTTCACAGTGTCCCTTTAAGTGACATTCGGTTATGCCAAAGGCAACCTTTGGGTTCTCAGTCTCCATTTTGTCTCTACTGTTTACTCCGCAGTAGGGATGCAAACGATTAATCGATTAATCGACTTTAATCGATCAATTCGTTGATTGATTAAAAAACATTAATCGCAAAATATTTGGAATATTTGAATCACCTTTGGATTAAAGAATTGAAATGAAATTATTTAAATGTGGTATTTTATCTCAATTTTTAATTAAAATTTTTAGATTGAGTAGTTTTTTTTTTGAGAAACATTGAGATTTCGGGAGGAAAACGCAGCTTATCAATTAATCGTAAGTCGATCGATAAGGCTATCAACTAATGATTAATGAATGAATCGATAATTTGCATCCCCTATTCCGCAGTGCTGAGTAAGAACAACAAGCCGGTGCACACCACGATCCTGAACCCGCACGTGCACCTGATCGGTGAGGACGCGGCGTGCATCGCCTACATCCGGCTGACGCAGTACATGGATGGCCAAGGTCGCCCGCGCTCCTGCCAGTCCGAGGAGACGCGCGTCTGGCACCGCCGCGACGCCAAGTGGCTCAACGTGCACTTCCACTGCTCCGGAGCGCCCGCCGCGCCCCTACAGTGAGCAGGATATACAGGTGAGGAGTAGACCTCACACACACACACACACACACACACACACACACACACACACACACACACACACACACACACACACACACACACACACACACACACACACACACACACACACACACTTCCACTGCTCCGGAGCGCCCGCCGCGCCACTACAGTGAGGAGGAACACAGGTGAGGAGGATATAGTATAACATACACACAAACAGACACACACACACACACACACACACACACACACACACACACACACACACACACACACACACTGCTCTGGAGCGCCCGCAGCGCCACTACAGTGAGGAGGAACACAGGTGAGGAGGATATACACATGTACATTACACACACACACACACACACACACACACACACACACACACACACACACACACACACACACACTTCCACTGCTCTGGAGCGCCCGTGGCGCCACTACAGTGAGGAGGAACACAGGTGAGGAGGATATACACATGTACATTACACACACATACACACACACACACACACACACACACACACACACACACACACACTGCTCTGGGGCGCCTGTTGCGCCACTACAGTGAGGAGAACACAGGTAAAAAAAGATTGAACACATCACACACACATACACACACACACCAACCGATGTAAATGCTTTCAGGTGAAAAGGCTGCACTCTCATGTGTTATACTTGTGGGTTAGCATGACAGACAGACGTTTCAGCCTAAGCCTTCTATATCCTCTCACACACGAACACACACAGACACACGCACACACACACACACACACTCACGCACACGCACACACACACACACACACAGACACACGCACACACACACACACACACTCACGCACACGCACACACTCACGCACACACACAGGCACACGTGAACAATACATGCTGCACACACTAGCACATAAAATCACTCACTGTCTCTCCCTCTCTCATCCCTTTTTTCTTGTCTCACGAGTCACAACCTCCCTCTCTTTTCTCTTTTCTCACTGCCTCCAGTGTCAATTTCGTCAACCATGACTATGACTAAAATATTGTGTCAATGCCCTTTTTTGATTTTCGTCATTTAGACTAAGACTAAGACTAAATTGGGAAGGCAATGACTAAAATATGACTAAAATTATTTTTCGTCATTATGACTAAGACTCAGACTAAATTTTGAAAAGCTGACCAAATTAATACTGGTGTTAAATGAAATAGAGAAAGAGAACAGTGTGTGAAGAAGTTTCATTCTGTACAGTGTGATATATGTTAAAAAGAGACGCTGTGTGTGGAGAAGTTCTATTATGTACAGTGTTGAATAAAATCACAAAAATTGACTAAGACTAAAATTGATTTTCGTCGTTTAGACAAAGACTAAGACTAAATTGGGAAGGCAATGACTAACATATGACTAAGACTAAAATTGATTTTCGTCATTGTGACTAAGACTACGACTAAATCAAAAAAAGCTGACAAAATTAAGCCTCTTTTCTCACTGCCTCCCTCTCTTTTCTCTTTTGTCTTGTCTCCGCAGCTCACCTGGATGGCGCCAGGCTGTTAACGCATCTTCTTTGAGGCCAAACGGGGCACACTGCGGCCAACTGTACAAGGGAAGGAGGGGGGCGTGGTTTAAAAATGGGAGGAGTTGGGGGTGTTTTGGGTGTAGGGAGGGGGCGGTGTTGTGTGGTGTGATGTGGTGTGGTGTGGTGTGGTGTGTGTGTGTGGGGGGGAGGGGTGTGTGGAGGGAGGGAGGGAGGGGGGGAGGCAGCCGCACCAACGCCACGTGATCTCCCTTCATTCTCCTTCCTGCCCGCGTCCCACCCCCCACTTCCTCCCCGCACTGAAGAAATTTCCAGATAACACCTGACACACCAAACAATAACATCCAGTCCATCAAAGTGTCCACCGAAAACACCACGACCGACCACCCACTCGACCAATACCAACCAACCGACTGACCACCGACCACCACCGCCCACCTCGAGCGCCCCCCCACCCCTTCTCTCTATTTGCCTGCGCTGTGCTGTCCTGTGGCTAGCTAGGTGTGCGGGGACGTTGCATGCACGTCTCCCATCCTACAGGGGGCAATGTCTTGTTATTACTATTACTCCCCCCACAGCCAGTGGAACCATCTTTGATTTGTGAAATGGCCGTCATGTAAAAGAAACAAAAAAAAAATTACTACAAAAAGATGTCAAGAACGGTGTTTGTAAGTTTAAAAATGAAAGAAGACAAAAAAAAAACAATGTTTGAGTTTAATTATACATATATAAATATTGTACATTTTACTAGATCTTAAAAAAACAAAACAAGCTACATGCAGTGAAGTTAGGGTCCAGAGATTACAATGAGCGGGAAAAAAAGGTTTGCATGGCAACGGAACCAGGGTTCACCTCGATTTAGGAAAAGAAAAATGCAAGAAAAAAAATGACACAATGATGATGATGATAATTGAACTTAGATCAAGAGTTGGCACTTGCGTTGCGTGTGCACTTTTTTGGGGACCTGAGGACTCCTACTGTAAGGTTTTGCTTAATGTGGGAGCCCATTTGAAGAGAAACCGTGTGGAAAGATATTACGACCAGTGAATCTGAAGCAGATTTAGTTTGTTTTCCTTGTATTTTTTTATTTTATTTTAATTTACGCTTTTGTTTTTGTTTGTTTTAGAACGTACTTCAAATACATATGTAATATCAAAACAAACAAAAAAAAATCGAAAAAGCACCAAAGTGTAGTCTGTAGGATTTCAGTGTGCATTTTTTTTTTCGTTTGTGAGTGTGTGTGTGGGGTGCGTGTGTGTGTGTGTGTTAAGATTTTATTTTTATTATTACTGTGTATCCGTTTTATGTTAACGAGTCGGAAAGTGTGGTGTCCACAAACACACTCCATTTCTGTCCTTGTGTGGACCTCCTTGGCTCCGTTCCACTGACTCTCACTGTTATATATGAGACGTGTGTTTGTGTTTGAGCGAGTTTAAATTGATGACAACTATTTTAAAGCATTCTTTTTTTTTAAGTTAAGCTCTATAAACTTGTATAGTTATGAATATATTTAAATGATATTCCATTGGTTGAAAAGAGAGAAGTGTGTTGTTTTTTTTTCGCTGAAAAGGGAGCTTGAGACAGGTTTCTGCATGTGCTGAATTTGTGTGTGTGTGTGTGTGTGTGTGTGTGTGTGTGTGTGTGCGCGTGTGTGTGTGTGTGTGTGTGTGTGTGTGTGTGTGTGTGTGTGTGTGTGTGTGTGTGTGTGTGTGTGTGTGTGTGTGTGTGTGTGTGTGTGTGTGTTGTACGTTAATGGTATGCATTGCATTCCAGTGATGCACAAATGTACATAATCAGTATATATAGCTCACCTTGTGTCTGCAGCCACCACCTCCTGCCACTGCACTGGTCAACTCTCATTTCACTTCATCCGTCCATGCTGTATGTACCGTATACACACAGACACACACACACACATACACACACACGCACACGCACGCACTCGCACACACACACACACACACACACACACACACACACACACACACACACGCAAACACACTCGCACTCGCACACACACACACACACTTGCACACACACACACTCGCACACACACACACACACACACTTAGACCTAAGAATCAACCTCCAATTCCCCCCATAGTAGAGGCTTTCTAATGTAAACGACCCACTACACCCACAAGAATACACACAGACAGACATGATAGAAAACACATCAAGATAGTTTGCACACACACACACACAGGCACACGCACACGCACACATTTGGACACACACACACACACTGTTAAATGCTGTTCTAATGTATCGTTTTTGTGTTTTCACGTATTTGGTAAGGGTAACGTGTGTAATGTTCGTTTGTGGCTATTCAATATGGACTAGCTGTGTGTGTGAGTGTATGTATGTTTGTTAAATTCTCTCTCCACCCAAAACCTGAAACGTTCCCATCGTATCCGTCAGTCATAAACGGCTTCAGAAAGGCAGTCTGTGTCACGGTTCGACAACACTCACGTAACGTTTTTGTCTTTTGAGTATGTAGAACTTAAAACTATGGGCTAACGTCCCACCTGAAGCTGGTTTGAAAAGTCACATTAATTCAATAGCTGCACTGCACTTGTATGTGCGCTCTGACAGCACCCACGTTGTAAGACATGACTATGTTGTTTCCAGAACAGAGGCGACGTTTATATAGGTGTGTGTGTATGTGTGTGTGTGCGTGCCTGATTGCGTGCGTTTGTGCGTGTGTGTGTGTGCGTGTGTGTGTGTGTATGTGTGTGTGTGTGTGTGTGTGTGTATGTGTGTGTATGTGTGTGTGTGTGTGTGTGTGTGGGGAAGGGTTGTTTCTTTACATATCAGCACTGTTCCACCTCTTCATGGCCCTGCTCCCCTCTCTGTGGAAGGCAGATTCTTCTGTTGCAGTCTGTTTTTAAGGAGAAAAATAATGTGTGTTTTATTCTGTGGTTTTTTCATTTTGAAATTGTAGATTTATTTTCTGTTTGTTTTTATTTGTTTTCTCTCTTTCAACATTTTACGTTTTTTTGTTTTCTTCTTTTTTTTTCTTTGTTTTTATTGTTCTTGCGCTGTGGGGACTCGCGCTGCCTTGCTTGGCCATTTTTTAGAGTATCGCATCGACAAACAATCCTGCATTCGACTCACAGGGTCCTCGTTTTTTTCCTGATCTGGGATGACCAGGAAACGTCCGATTAGTGACGCAACACACACACACAGGAAGAACTATACTATTACTATACTATGGCATCCTAGCTAGACAGGAAGCAATCTGTAGGCATCCTTCGTAGGCAGGAAGGAGTTTTTTAGAAGGCATCCTAAGGTAAAGCATTCAGCCACGGACCGGATGTGGTCTGGTTTTATTGCCCACTTATTTATTTATTTTTTTGGCTTGATTCCGGACCAATTCTTGCCTCAATCCATGTACGCCACAGAAAAGCTATGGCTGGATAAGGCTGCTGGATGGGGTTTTTGGTGAAAGGGAAGTGCAAAAAGGGGAGGTGTTAAGGGAAGGAATCCAGGAGACACTAATTTAGGGGGATTTCTCTAACGGATATTTTTATATCAATTTTATTTTTTAGCTGTCTCTCCAAATGCATTGAGGCTATGGAGATGTCCAGTTGTTTTGACCCATTTAGAAACAGAATCATGACATTGATGCAAGAAAAAAAAAAACAATGAGGGAGTTAGTTGAATGACCTTAAAAATGAAACGAACGAACTTTAAAAAAATAAAAATATGCAGTGCAGTTAAAACCGAAAGAAATATGCATGTCTACTTTTCTTGCTGAAATTGATCTCCACGGTCCACTTTTTTGCAGTATTTTAGAAAAAACTCAAGGCATTGAGGGATAAATAAAATAGCACCTCTAACTAGTTGCATCTTTGGTATGAGTCCACATCAGTTGGGGACACAGATAGAGGAATTATCACATTTTAAGAATATTAAAAATAAGAAAAAAAAAATATATTGCCTTAGCTTGGTATGCGCCCCCTCAGTTTAGTAATTATATTGCATTGTAATGGATGTACTATCGGGCTACGTATTTACTCGGAGTTGCAAAATGGATGCTGGATTTTTTTGTTTTCCTTTTCAGATTTTTTTTTTTTTGCATGATCATTACATTTAATAAAACCATGACTTGACAGCTATCAAGTGTTTGTCTGAATGTTAGTTGGTCTTCATAATAGCTTTGTTATTACTGACACTTGACCTTAAAAAGTATTTAATAAAACGGAACATTTCATCATTGTGTCCTTGTCGGTGATTTTTTTTCTCTTCAGGTCCCCCTTTTAACACTTTGACAAGTTTTGTGTTTACCCGTAGGCCTACTGCCCTACAGAGCCACAGTGCAGTAACTATGCCAACACTGAAACTGAGAAAAAAGCCTTCAAAAACTTCAAAAAAGTTGGAAATTGCGGTTAGTGCTGCTAATTTTACATAGCAATTGGACCATACGGCTTTGTTACAAGATAAATGAGGTGCAATGAAGACTATTTTCAGTCTAAACTGAATTACGACAAAATATGTAGTTACTGCACTTTGCCTTTGAGTAAACCTGTGATAGTGCTAGAACACCACATCACCCTCACCACACTCTTCGCTGATGTTTCAACTCATTCTTGTTCAATTTCAGTTTTAGTTTAGCTATTTTACTGCTTCATTGCATTCTGAAATCAATTAAGTAATTTGACACTGAAAACAAAAGTTGGCAAAGAAGGAAGTTTGTAGACATTCCATACATTCCTTTACATAGCAGACAATTTACTGAAGTCCACTGAAGCTGGATCCATGTGGCCTACACACATATGGCACACACAAACACAGACAGACCCTTAAAGGAGCATTGTGTAATATTTTAGTAGTTTATTTCCAGAATCCATGCTGCCCATTCACAAATGTTACCTTTTCATGAATACTTACCACCACCATCAAATTCAGTATGTAGTATTCATTATGACTGGGGAAATTGCACTTTTCACACATGAAAAGAGGTATCCTCTCCGTTGTCTGCAATTTTGATTTTCCAGAAATAGAACATTTAAGCTGCAAAATGTACTTTACTAAGTACTCGTTAATAGTTCATTAATTACTTAATATTCGTGAAAAGATCCAAATAGGCAACAGGCAGCACAGTTTCAATGAGCAGCATATTTGCAATACCTACTCCGGCCACCATCCTACACAGTCCACCTTTCAGCACTTTCTCTCTCTCTCACTGTCAATCCCTCCGCTCACACATACCCAACTAATAATAATAATAATAATACTTTCGTTTTATATAGCGCCTTTCAAAACACCCAAGGACGCTTCACAGAGTGTTGTGTTGGAAAGTGTGAGTGTGTGTGCGCGTCAGTGTGTGAGCGTGTGTGTGAATGCATGTAAGTGAAAACTAACACATCAAATGATTAAGCTTCGAGCACACTTCTTAAACTTCTCCAAAAAGAAAAGAAGACTCTCAGCCACCTCAATTTTATTCGTCCATTTATTTACAGACATGAGCAAACAGGACAAGAGGGTTATGGCATTGTGGGACATACATACAGTACATTAACTGGGCCGAAGTCCAAATGCCCCTTCTCTCACTCTCAAGCTGCCTTACACACATAGACTAAACACACTACATACAGTAACACACACACACACACACGCGCGTGCGCACAGGCACAAAGACACACACACACACACACACACACACACACACACACACACACACACACACACACACACACACACACACACACACACACACACACACACCTTCTCTCTCTCTTGGTTGTTTGGTAGAGTTCGGAGTCTCAGGGTAATTATCCCGTCTGAGATCTCGCAGTTCACAGACATGAGTCACACTCACACACACACACACACACACACACACACACACACACACACACACACACACACACACACACACACACACACACACACACACACACACACACACACACACACACACACACACACACACACACACACTAATGGCCTTCTCATGTCCATGCTCCTTTTCTAAAAGGAAACACGAGAGCAAGAGAGAGAAAGAGAGAGAGAGAGAGAGAAAAAGAGAGGGAGAGAGACAGAAACAGAGAGAGAGAGAGAGAGAGAGAGACAGACAGAGAGAGAGAGAGATGTTCCTCTCGAGCACAGGCCTGTAAAAGCACAGGAAAGAAGAAAAAAAACAAAAACGACCAGTCTGCTGTCTGATATCACTCCATTTCAGCCCAGTGGGAGCATGGGTAAAGGCAAGGGTTTTTTTCTCGACCCCACCTCCACCATGACCTCCCCCCTTCTTCCTGGTTCCAGCCAGCATCTAAAAACAAACATACTGGTAGAGCAAGCCCTTTTGGGATCTCCAGGGACCCAAGCATTATGACATCATAATGGAGCTGCTACTGCGGAACCTTTTCCCATTCCATTCCATTCTATTCCTGTTTTTTTTTTTTCCCTAAAGTCCGGTCCAGCTCACTTTGATAATAGTCCCCCCTAAAAGCTTCCGTCAAATAGGCAGTGCGCTTGGGCAGGTGCGTCGGGAATACCAGAAGCAGGTTGTGGTGCTTTGAGACTCCACGGTAGCTTGCTGAGCCCACTCTTCAAGAGTGCAGCAGCCGTGTAGTATTACCTCAAAAAGGCTTCACATCTCCCCAATGTGTGGCTTTTACATCCAGCTAAGTAGGCCACTGCGTGCCCCTTTTGACCCCAAGACACCTGTGACTTCTCCAGGGGTGCGTTCCAATATGCGACCTTGCTTCCTCCACTTGTGCTTGTGGCCTCGTACCAGGACGTAATGTGTCAAGATGACATCACTGACAACAGCATTAATTCAATATCTTGCAAAAACTCAATTGTAAAGTCTTTTTCTCATTTGAAATTGGGATGTTGAATGAAAAAACAGTTCCCCAAAAGTTGTTGTGGCTTAGCTGACAGCTGGGAAACTTTATTGTTTTCTCCACTGAGGAGGGGCCAGGAGGCGGGGCGAGGTCACAAGCACAAGTGGAGGAAGCAAGTTTGCATATTGGAACGCACCCCAGAAGTGGCTCTCTTTGGGGCAGTAAAGGAGTTCATTCCTCCCCTCTTTCCAGTCATGGGACCCCCGAGATCCCGTCCAAGAAGAGAAGGTTCAAGGCTCAAATGTATGGGGCACACCCATTGAGAGTACATAACACCACTTCAGAGAAGAAAAAGCATCCTCCTGTCTGTTGATCACTTGTGTCTTTCAGGGAGTGTGACTAAGGTTCAAGTCCTAACTGTATGGGGCACACACCGCTTCACACAGCACCATCCTCAGCCTGCCGATTGGTTGATTCTTGGTTTCAGGTGGGGTGACCATTTGACCAATGGCAGACCACCAGGTGTCGAAGGTGGACGGGCAACTGCTCCTGTCCTACATGCATTCTTGTCCTCCATTTTGCACATCAATTCCACCTCAATTGGTTAATTGGTACATCAAAGGCATTGGCCAATGGGAAATAGGAGACCCACTACCCTAGCCTGATTATCATCGACTTTAAAATCTCTTCGAGTCGGCTCTACCGTGGCTGATATGGTAGGGCACACGTTTACCACTCGGCCGACCCGGGTTCGATTCCCGGTCCGGGTCCTTTGCCGGTCCTTCCCCATCTCTCTCTCCCAGCTCACTTCCTGTCTCTCCTTCACTATCCTGTCTCACAAAAACCAATAAAGGCTGAAAAGCCCCAAAAAATACTTTAAAAATCTCTTCGAGTCTTGGTCTGACCAAGAGCATAACAATTAACATTTCCCAAACGGCAAGGTTGACCCGCCTCCCTTTTTTGTTTGCTAATGGTTGTTTGCTTCTCGACATAGTGGGAGGAGTTCCCGATTTTTTGGGAGCTCAGAAAGCATTTGCTCTTGAGCTGACTAGGAGGGGCACTGCCTGGCTACCACTACCGTCCGCAGATGCAGAGAAGGGTCTCTCTGTCAATCGACTCCAGGACATACTGTATGCAGCATTCAAGTGGTCGAGGTGGGCGGGAGCTAGCTGCAGAGGATGTCGGAAAAAAAAGCGTCTTCCACCCAGGGCTGGGCTGGCCTGACTGGGTGAGGAATGGGTGCCGGGCACCTAAAGGGGCCTCTCATAAATAGCGGCTCAGAACTGACTCACCGGTGCGTCGGCCCTGCACCCTTGTGGGACCCTATTGGCCCTGCACCCTTGTGGGACCCTATTTTCAGAAATGTAAAAAAAAAATGGAAATAAATTTAAAAATTGGCCCACCGAGAAATGCTTGCTATGCCCGATGGCAAGTCCAGCCCTGCTTCCACCCACCCCATGAACTCCATCATCAGCTATTTCTGACTGATGGACCGACTGTCCGACTGTCCGGGTCAAGTTGACAAGTAAGACACCTGTTAGATATTGTAGCTTCACCATGGGACTCTAGTCTGGGCAGCTGAACTGTTACTGTACTGTAGGTCAGGCCTACTACAGGGGCGTTAATTACACCCCCGCAGCCCCCGCGAGGCAGGGGGGGCCCATACGAGGCGGAGGGCCCACATGGGCCCTTGACTTGAAGAAATTAGCCCCCTCCTCCACATGATATTAGGCCCTCTTTTTTTAGTTCGGGGGCCCATTCTTGGTAGCTTGCAGGGGTGTCTGAAGTACTTGTGTTATGCCCGTGGCCTACAGTTTGAGCGATCCTGACAGTTGACACTCCAATCCCCCGCCAGCCCCATGATGGCGATCCCAGGACCATGCTCATGATGCAGGAATAGCTGCACAATGTTGCTGCCTTTTAGGCCAAGGAACAAGAACGGTGGAGCAAAACATAGCCAACCGGTGCAGTGGTTGAACACAAGCCAGTGGGTTTTTGTAAGAGCAGGGATGGGCGGGATTACCGGGGTATCTGCTGGCTCCTGATTGGCTGAAGTGACAAACTGACAGGGAGAGGGGAGTCAATCAGGTCAGTTCCAAGCTCCAGGTGAGTAGCAGCGTAGAATTGGATCCCCATTACATTGAATGTTGAGAACGCGGGGCCCGTCAAGATGATTGTTTTGCCCCCCGGCCCCAGCTAAGGCTTTCAACAGGCCTGCAGACCTTAGAGATGGGGGGCGGGGCAGCAGATGGGGGGGTAGGCGGAGTCTCTCAGCTCCAGCTTCCTCCTTGTAGCTCCTCC
>NC_085873.1:35058124-35063124 GCF_034702125.1 Engraulis encrasicolus | reverse complement strand
TCCTCAAAGGAAACGGGACTGGAGAAACTGCTAGTGATCGCGGGATGGAGGGAGAGGAACAAGTGCAGCGCTGTAGTCCCTGAGGAGAGAAAGAAAGAAAGAAAGAAAGAAAGAAAGAAAGAAAGAAAGAAAGAAAGAAAGAAAGAAAGAAAGAAAGAGAAAAGACAAAGAAACAGATAGAGAGAGAGAGAGAGAGAGAGAGAGAGAGAGAGAGAGAGAGAGAGAGAGAGAGAGAGAGAGAGAGAGAGAGAGAGAGAGAGAGAGAGAGAGAGAGAGAGAGAGATGTGTGTGAGAAAAACACAGTGTGCTATTTTTTTTTCCCTGTGTTGATACATACAATACTGTATTAGCAACTAGCTAAAATTATTTTCAAGGCTTTTAAATCTGAAAACCACGCTTGTCAATTCTCCGACTGTTGTCAGCTGTCACAAGACATGCTGCTACTGTATGTCCTCTCGTTTTATTTTAATTAGGCATTATCCCCATGTTCTTCATCATTTTATTCAATTAGACACACAATTAAATATGCATATCATTGCAGAATCTATCAGTGGCATCTGCTGCTCGTACACGACAACTTGAGGATTCAATATTGTTCAATATGTATGAGCACCTAGCTGAAATCCTGTTCAAGTCTTAAATCTGAAAACGGCACTTCTCACTCAAACTCGTGTATTTTCATGGATACAGTACATTACAGTGTCCTGTTATTTCAATTAGGTGTTATCCCCATGTTCTACATCATTTTACACAATTAAATACACAATTAAAGTGTGTTTATGCATATCATTGTGGAATCAATCAGTGGCATCGTCATCTGCTGGTATTACAGCACGCCACTAGAGGATTCCATTTTAATTCGCCACTACAATCAATTGCAAAACAAGCAGGCAGCCCGTCACATAATTGGTAGTTCAGCTTCTCTCACATACAACTTGCAACAGCAGGGAGGCTGTCAAAGGGGTGGACGGGACAAAGGGGTCACTTGTCCCGGGCCCACAGAGAGAGAGGAGGGGGGTAAAACTGTGTCCTCATTACAATGTTTGTACTGTATACATGGGTTTTCTTTTTTTTGTTTTCCCCTGGCTGCATGACCTCTGATTGTACATTGTAGCCATGTTTAGGGTGGGGTGGGGGGTGGGGGGGGGGGGTTCCTTTCCAATGGCGTTGCCCTGGGCCCAGCCAAAGCTGTCACGGGCCCTGTGCAACAGCATGCAGAGCAGCAAGCAGACTAAGGAGATTTAGTAGGAATGCAAATGGCATGATAATCAGAGAACAATCACACTCATCTGTTCTTAGGGTTTTTATTATAAAAAAATAAACCCATGTGTTTGTGAAATCTAATTCACTTCAAAAAAGGGTGCTTTTGGCACACTTCTGTAGTTGGGCATGTGTGTGAGATATTAACCCAGAGAAGTTGTCATTCAGGTGTAAGGAAGGTCCCGCACACTGTCCATTTCAACAGCAAGTCAAAATGTTACCTAAAGAAGGTTGAATAACTGCAACGTTGAGTTAAAGTGAAGTTGGTGGTGGAATGGACAGTGTGTGGGATCATTGGTGAAATCTAACAATGTGTGTAAAGAGTCAGTGTGTTAAGAAGAGAACAGTCCGTCAGGCGGACAAAGATGAGCCCAAAAGCACAAATATGACGAGAGTAACACGGAAAATGGCAGTGAAGATCATGTTTTGGCCAATTTAAAGAATGCGTTTTAGACAGACAGACCAACGGACGGACGAATGGACGGACACACCCTCTTATAGAGATGCTAGGAGACATTTAAAAATCTTTGGCAATGACTTGCATTCATGAACAATTAAGGAAGAAGTGTGATGTCATTTGATGACGACATCATTGAATAAAACAAGGCCACAGTTTTTACATTACAACCGAACAGTATTTTTGATTATATTTAAATGCCAGGCATTGTCAAACAAGTCCGACAGGCGGACAACAGATGCGTCCGTCTATGCCCATTCTGAAACTTTTTTGCCCAAACGCCCCCTTGGCCTCCTCATAACATGTCAGGGCAATTTATCAATAAGCCTACCATGTAGGCCTACTGTATAAGCCTGGATTTGAAAACGTAACATAGGATTTCAACAGTGTTGGGCAAGTTACTCAAAAACTGTAATGCATTTTGAAAGTCGCTTTGGTTATAAAGCGTCTGCCAAATGCAATGTAATGTAATGTAATGTAATGCATTGCTGATTACATGTTACTGTCTTTTCAAAATAATCCCTTACACTACATTTAGCAATTTGGGGACCTAAGGCAAATTTAGCTAAGGGGGTCATCGGCCCATCCCATATTACGTTTTTTTTAAAACATAAAATCTCTATTTGTTTTTGTTTTTTTAAATCACGATTTTTTATTTAAAAAATAATAATTACAAACATAATAAACAGGCAATTTTGGATTAGCACCCTTTCTGGACAGATTTCAATGAATAGGCTATTTGCAATTTTGCTGGCAAATATTAAATAAAATGTGAAATTTTCTGTAATCCTCTTTTCACTTTAATATGAGAGCAGTGATGTTCCCCCCTCACTGAAGTGTTATTTCATGTGTGCATGCTTGCTGTCACCTATTTGAAGTGACGTTGATTTTGGATTTCATGGAATAGGCCTACTTTTAAATGCCGCTTTGGGAAGTAGACAGAGTAGGCGACAGGTGCACTCTCTTTCTGTCAGAACAGCGGTTTGCAGGCGTTTGCGTTTTCACATGGATATTGTCTTCGTGGACCGTTACAGACACACCGTAAGTTCCAAAAACTAATCAATGAGACATTTACTGCATAAACCGAAAAGCGCTCTTTCTGTCAAGTGGTCGCCCCGAACCCCTTTAAAAGACGCGCGTGCGTAAGATCAACAGAAACACAGCCTTCACTCTCCCTGTGCTCGCGTGTCTGTGAAATCTAATCAAAGTATCGAAGTAACCTCCTCCACGCTCAAAGCGTGAGTTGCTTTCTTGCCTGCACTTCTCACAGCATTGTCAGAACAAAACAGGGGATTGCCGGTGTTCGGGATGTTGTTTTCTTCTAAGGGTGTTGTTTCTTTTGAGTGGTGACGCTGTGCAGTCTAACAACACTGAACATAGCAAACGCTATCTGCAAATGTCTCGTGCCTTCCTATTTTTTGTGCTCCGTTTGGTGTTATTGACCATGAAGAGTTTGTTGAGTGTGACGCTTGACAGTTATCCTCCTTATCTGAAGACGTCTTTGTGTGAATGTTTAGGAACTCGGCTAGCACACCTGGCACACATGGATGGAATATGCTGCATACAGACTTCTGTGCTTCTGCAGTTGTGTCAGAGAATGCAATCAATCAGATGCATAGCCAGTTTGCTAACGATTATGATAGACGTTTTGGTTTGCACGCATGAGCTCCAGGCCAAAACTGAGCTCTGTCACTCCACTGAGCGACTGCCACCTTGTGGACACAAGAGGGAATCACAATTCAGAGCTACTGTCACCTTGTGGACACAAGAGGGAATCACAATTCAGAAACGCATCAAGGGCGGACGGACGGACGGACGGACGGACGGACGGACGGACGGACAGCAAAGCCTCTTATAGAGATGCGTGGGACGCATCTAAAAAATTGAATGTTGTCATATGGCATCTCTGTACAATTGAGGGTTAAATGTAATTTAATTCGCTATGCATGACATATTGGAAGAAACTGAGCATTCCAGACTTGTCCTTTACAATAGGTGTGTGTGTGTGTGTGTGTGTGTGTGTGTGTGTGTGTGTGTGTGTGTGTGTGTGTGTGTGTGTGTGTGTGTGTGTGTGTGTGTGTGTGTGTGTGTGTGTGTGTGTGTGTGTGTGTGTGTGTGTGTGTGTGTGTGTGTGTGTGTGTGTGTGTGTGTCTGTGTGTCTGTGTGTCTGTGTACTGCATTGCCCTGTCACACAGACAGGAGAGACACACAGTCATTTCTAAAGGTAAACAATGCCATACGAGTTTTGGCAGATGGTGAAAGGGTGGAAGCAAGGGGAACGAGAGGCCACTAGTCAGAAAGTGTCAAGGGCTTCCATAGCAGAGCACAGCAAACAGATAGGGGTGTTTGCAGCCTGTCATCTGCTGTTTGCCATTGGGAGGGAGTCAGGGACTGGGGGGGAAACTGGACTGGGGGAGAAATATGACCCAGGCACTTTTGGCTTAAAGGGGCCCCACAAAATGAGCAGAACTGACTCATCGTTGGGCTCCACACCCTCATAAGCCCCTATTTTCTGAAATGTAAAAAAAAAAAAAATCTAGAGCACAACAATATCTTTACCATAAAATACAACCTAGAGAACTTTAAATCGACCCTCCAATCGACCCAGGTGGGGACGACAATTTTTCTGAAAATAGGGGCCCACAACGGCGTGGGTTCCACTGGGAAATGCAGAAAGTCAAAGAATGCGCGCACATCAGTGGCACAGGTGCTGGACCAAACGTAAGATAACTGAAAAGAAAGTAAAGGTCCGCAACACTGTTAAATGCTCCCAAATATTTAATGGCACGACGTTTCGGACTAACCGTCCTTCATCAAAGTGCAACCGGAGAATTTAACAGTGTTGCGGACTTCCACTGGGAAATGCCCACTATGCCAGATGATCAGTCCAGCACAGGAGGGAGTGCTGGATGTGAACGGTACCGTACAGTACCTGTCTTCTGCGGCAGGAGTCAGGGCTGGGCTGGGGGAGAAATAGGGCCCCACAAATTTAGCAGAACTGACTCATCGGTGGGCCCCACACCCTTGTGGGCCCCTATTTTCAGAAATGTAAAAAAAGGATACATTTCTTTTAAAATAGGGGCCCATGAGGGTGTGGGACCCACCAGGAAATGCCCGCTATGCCAGATGGCCCTGGAGGGAGTGTTGGGTGAGAACGGTACCGTACCTGTCTTCTGGGGCCCAATAATCAAGAACTTGGGCAGTCTGTCGCACGTCTTCTCTTTCGACCAGATGTCCTTGTGTCTCTTGTCGTGACATGGATTCTGGTGGGGGGAAAAAACAA
>NC_085873.1:35043124-35053124 GCF_034702125.1 Engraulis encrasicolus | reverse complement strand
CTTTCCCAAGTTTCCTTAGATATCTGACCAAAACACGTATTCTGCATTTACTAAGCATCTATTCTGTGAATGCATTTATGAAAGCAATCTGCAAAAGGGGGGAAATAAACAATCACTTTCTCCTCAGGTTTCCTAAGATAGCTGCCCTAAGCAGAACAATTGTCCTCTCAGTGCATTCATGAAAGCATTGGCCTATTGAATTAGTTTTTTTTTTTTTTAAATAAATAATAATGTAGCAAAATGATGGATAGGGTGTTCAACAGCAAGAGGCTCTATTTGGATTTACATTCAATTGGTGTAAAGATCTGACAGCACAGCAAGTGAAATGCCACAAAGCAAGGGAACACAGCATGTGTGTGCTTTCTTAACAACACAATTGTGGTCAAAAAACAAATACAAAGGCGTTGTTAAAACCTCTCTATATATACGATAAGTCTTTCCTTTCATATAATGGGCACCATGTTTGGCTGGACAATATGACCCCATTAAATGCAATATGCCCAAGTTTATACTTTATTTATTGTGTATGGCAGTGATTCTCAAACTGTGGGTCGGGGCCCACTGGTGGGCATGGAAGGTATTACAACTGGGCCTTGAAATCAGTTTCTAAAAATCATTTGTGAAAATTTCAAGTGGGTTCCAAGTTGGAATAAGTTGGGAACCCCTTGTGTATGGTATATGCATGCAGGGTGCAGCAATTCTTCAAGAAACAAAACTCTTCAAATGTGCAAGCGACCTGAAGCCAGATAAATGTAAAGATTACTATGCAGGAGCTGCTACTCTTTCTCATCATCTTTTTTTTTTAAACATTTTTTTGGGGTTTTTTTCGACTTTATTTGACAGGACAGTGTGAGAGGTGGACAGGAAGCGAATGGGGAGAGAGATGGGGAGGAGTCAGTCGGCAAAGGACCCGGGCCAGGAATCGAACCCGGGTCAGCCGCATGGTAGACGAGTGCCCTACCGGCTGGCCATTTACACTCACTCATCTTATCTGCAGGGACAGTGACATTGTTTCACAGCATGACCATGGATGCATCCCAATATGTGACCTTGCCTCCTCCACTTGCCTCCTCCACTTGCTTCTCGTCATGATGACATCACTGACAACAGCATTATATTTCAATATCTTGCAAAAGCTCAATTGTAAAGTCTTTTTCTCATTTGCAATTGGGATGGTGAATGAAAAACAGTCCCTCAAAAGTTGTTGTGGCGAGGCTGACAGCTGGGAAACTTAATCGTTTTCTCCACGGAGGAGGGGCCAGGAGGAGGGACGAGGAGACAAGCACAAGTGGAGGAGGCAAGGACACATATTGGGATGCACCCCATGCCATCCCGCCAGCCATTTGTGAATCCCAGCTGTTTTTGCATGCTTTAATAGCTGTGTAGTGTTTATTGTTTATTTGGCTGGACCAGTTAATAGCCTAGGAAGGCTAATTCCCATCTGCGCTCCCCGGAGTGTGAGACCAGGTGAACGTCCGCTACCAAATATGCATCGCATTGATGTGCTATAGTATAGGGTTTCCCAAACTGGGGTGCGTGCACCCCTGGGGGTGCGCGGCCTGCCACAAGGGGGTGCGCGAGCTGAATTGAGCAATGGCGGATATGTGTGTTTTATACAGCATTAATGAAAATTAAGCCGTTTTTAATTGTATGGTGTATTGTATGCTTGAGGAAACATCAAGTCTTTTGGAAATGAGGAGTCCCTAAATAACTCTGCACAATGTGTAATGATTTGTGCAGTGAAGGTATGTTGGAGTGGCCATAAGTACAGCAAAACATTTGGGTAGGGGGTGCGCGAACCACATTGAAATGTACAAGGGGGTGCGCAAGGAGAAAAGTTTGGGAACCACTGTATTGGCCACTACACAACCTACACCAACCGCCCACGCACACACACACACACACACACACACACACACACACACACACACACACACACACACACACACACACACACACACACACACACACACACACACACACACACACTATACCATAGAAGACCTCTGGCTGACACACACACAGGTATCGCCCAAGTGAAATGTTTGGCTACTACCTTACCTTGGATGTACACACACGCACAAGGAATTCGAAATGTTTTCGGTCGCATTGGTCTGTCTGTTTGTTTGTCTGTCTGTCAGTAGGATAACTCAAAAGGTCATGAACAGATTTTGATGAAACTTTGTGGAATTGTTGGAAATGTCAAAAGGAACATGTGATACAGGTTTGGTGGTGATCCGGATCACTTTCCAGATCCAGGAAGATTCTTCACGATAGGGCACATTTTCACATTCCAGTTTATGACTCCACAACAAAAATAAGGCAGAAAGACTAAAAATAGGGTGTAACATGGTCAAATGTTCTATCAAACAGACTCCTTGGTGGAGGTCTGCACTCTCTGAGTGCATTTCTAGTTTTATTTGAATCCGCTATTTATATATACACATATACACACTCACACGCATGCACACACACAGACACAGACACACACACAGACACAGACACAGACACAGACACAGACACAGACACACACACACACACACACACACACACACACACACACACACACACACACACACACACACACACATGCACATACAGTACACACACAAACAAACACACACACACACACACACACACACACACACACACACACACACACACCACACACACACACACACACACACACACACACACACACACACACACACACACACACACACACACACACACACACACAAAAACACACACACACACACAAAAACACACACACGCACACACTCACATACCTTTATGCCGTTATGAATAAATCCTCGTCGGAAGCGGGCTGGTCTCAGGTGCGGGTACTCCTCGGTGCTCGTCACCTTGATGCCCCAGACAGACTTCCAGGCCTCGTACAGCTGGGTGTGGACCGGGTACACGCCCGAGTGGTGCGGTGCTACCGCATAGCCCATGTCTGTAGGGATGCCATGCTCCTGGAGGAAAACACAACACAGGCATATCAAGGGCAGTGACGTGTAAATATACATTACATACATACATACATTACATAGCATTTCAATTGACTGACACTTTTTTTTAATCCAAAGCAACTTACAGATATTACAGGTTATTGGTTACAGTCCCTGGAGCAATGTGGGGTTAGGTGCCTTGCTCAACGGCACTTCAGCCATGGACTACGGTAGGGAGAGGTAAGGGTGGGATTCAAACCTGCAACCCTGTGATCTACAGTCCAACTCCCTGATCATTACACCACAGCTGCCCACAAATTTATAAAAAAAGTGAATCTCTGCCATGCTCTGAATACTTGTACTTGAATCAATTAAATCAATTTTTTTTTTACTTTGCAGAAGGACAACTGCCTGTGCAGTTGGATTGTGAAATTGCTCTGTATTCTGTGACCACACGACTTTGTCATTTGACATGTAACTTCATCTAACTAGGTCTTGTAGAGCTGGCTGTGCACCGGTCACATGCCAGAGTGGTGAGGTGCCACCGCATAACGTAACCCATGTCTGTAGGGATGCCATGCTCCTGGAGGGGTTCGGGAAAACATATTATTATTACATTACATTACATTGCACTTAGCTGACGCTTTCATTTATTCAAAGCGACTTACAGTTATTGTTTTTCAGGGTATTGGTTACAGTCCCTGGAGCAATGTGGGGTTAGGTGCCTTGCTCAAGGGCACTTCAGCCATGGATGGAGATGTAGGGAGAGGTCAGGGGGGATTCGAACCTGCAACCCCTAGATTGAGAGACCAACTCTCTAACCACTAGGCCACGGCTGCCCCCGCCATAAAACAGGCATATCAAGAAGAGAGACAGGGGACATTGGCGCCAGTGTTCGGGGTTCTATTGAAAATAATGGAATCGTACATTTGCGGAGCAGTGGTCAGCACTCTGTCGGAGCCAATGTGCGGAAGCCCTAACTAGGTCTTGTATACCTGTAGCTGGCTGTGCACTGGCCACATGCCAAAGTGATGAGGTGTCACTACATAGCCTGTCTATAGGGAAGCGTGCTCATGGAGGGCAAATATAAGAGGGGTATGTCAGGGATACACTGATACAAGACTGCAAGGATACAAGGAGACAAGGACAGTTTATGGGACACACACACAGAGTGACTTCAGTAAAGCACAGAGTAAAAGTGAAAGTAGGTGTGACTTAATTAAAAGTGGGTAGGTGGATACATTAATGCATCAAGAATTTCAATAAGGCATAACGAGTTTAAATATACAATATATGTTAAATATATTCAACAGACAGTATTCATTATGGGTGTACTTTTCAAATCATTGTATATGGGCACAAAGTCCCATTACAGTACAAAGACACAACATGTTCACCCTCACGCACCGCCCGAGGCAGATGATGGGTGCATCCCAATATGTGTCCTTGCCTCCTCCACTTGTGCTTGTCTCCTCGTCCCGCCTCCTAGCCCCTCCTCCGTGGAGAAAACGATAAAGTTTCCCAGCTGTCAGCCTCACCACAACAACTTTTGAGGGACTGTTTTTCATTCACCATCCCAATTGCAAATGAGAAAAAGACTTTTCAATTGAGCCTTTGCAAGATATTGAAATATAATGTTGTTGTCAGTGATGTCATCATGACGAGAAGCAAGTGGAGGAGGCAAGTGGAGGAGGCAAGGTCACATATTGGGATGCACCCGATGTCTCCAAATGCATTACAGAGGCAGTCCAAAGGGATATAAAGTATACCGTACGAGCAGTACAGGGAAAGTTGGAATCAGAGGCGGACTTTCCATTAGGCAAACCTAGGCAATTGCCTTGGGCCCCAACCAAATCTGCCCTCCACAGGGCCCCCAACTGTCACACCAGTCGCGATGAACACACAAAAAAAATTAGACTTGGTCTTCATTTGTAACTTTTTTTTAAAAGTAACTGACGACATGAGACAAAACACTAAAATAGCACATCATTTCATGTCTATATAATGTCTTTTGAGGGCCCCTTGTTTATATGTCGCCTAGGGCTCCAAAATGGCTTGATCCGCTCATGGTTTTTAATAGTTCATGGGCACTCTGCTGCTCGAAGCGCACAGATGGGGAGGGAAGGGTATAATTTGATTGGCTTTTGAGCTGGAAATAAATCAACACCTTCCACTGCAGAATGACTGCCACCGCACCGCACCGTACCTGGTACCTGTGCAATACAATACCACGCCATCTGGCACCATTCACAGCAACAAGGGCCTCATAACGAGGTTTACACTATTAATATTCAACTTTTCAAGGTTAATGTCAATAACAGTGGATATACGCGGCTGGCTATTACAACTCATCTGAATAATAATTGAGTGTTTAAGAGAGCTATGCCCTTTCTTTGTGTGTGTTTTTTGTGTGTGTCCTGCGTTAATAATTTGGCACGCCTAATGAAGTGCCTGCTATTTTTAAAGGTGCACTGTGTAGGATCGTGGCCAGAGAAGGTGGAGTAGGCAACTATGCTGCTCATTGCGAAACTGTACTGCCTATTGCCAAATGTGATCTTTCCATGAATATTTACTAAGTATTAAACTGATATTTTCTAGTATGACCAAAGTACAGTAAGTTTTGCAACTAAAAATGGCGGACATGGAGAATATGCCCCTTGTCATGTATGAAAACTACCATTTTCCCAGGCATAAAGGATACTTAGAATTTGATGGTGTTGCTAAGTATTCATGAAAAAGGTAAGCAAACAAGGCACCGGCGGAGGCGCTGCATGCCAAAGGCAAAGCAGGAGAACACCTATAAAGAAATAAAAAATTTAACATTTGTGAATCGGCAGCATGGATTCTGGGAATAAACTACTAAACACATTACACAGTGCAGCACCTTTAACTTGACTCGAGTGGGACAAATATAGTATTTTTGTAAAATATATTTTGAAGAGGTTTTTTTGCCTTTATTAAGACAGAGATGGTGAGGAGTGGTAGAGGAAGTGGGCGAGATAACCAGGGGTAGGGTTGGGATATGACCCAGGTCACACTCGAACCAGAGAGAGTAGAGAGAGAGAGAGGTTGCATTGGCCCATTGTTTCCGGGTTCTATTATTGCAAGGGGGAGGGGGGGGGGATCCCCCTTTAGGCAGACCTAGGCAGACCTAAGGACTGTTCTATTCAATGCTAGGAGTATTATGACACGCCCCTTTAGGCAGACCGGAACCTGGTCATGTTAGGTGTCCATAGCAACCTATTACATTGGCATATTTCTAAATACTTAAAGGGACACTGTGTGAGATTTTTAGTTGTTTATTTCCAGAATTCATGCTGCCCATTCACTAATGTTACATTTTTCATGAATAGTTACCACCAGCATCAAATTCTAAGTATTCATTATGACTGGAAAAACATACATGAAAAGGGGGATCTTCTCCATGGTCCGCCATTTTGAATTTCCAAAAATAGCCATTTTTAGCAGCAAAAATGACTCTACTTGGACCATAATAGGATATACCGTATTAGCCCGAATATAAGACGATCCTGATTATAAGACGACCCCCCATTTTCAGGCTCATGTTTTGGGGAAAAAAGTTTTTTGAAGACTTAATTTTGTTTCACATTGGAAATTTTTCTCAAAATGCAATTTTTAATTTGTTGGAAAATCTGAGGCTTTTTACACAGAACAAATTTCACAAAATAATTTTCATGGAATTTCCATGATATAAGACCACAGATGGTTCATATCCTTTTCCTTTCTTTACTCACTTCACCTGTCAAGCGCCAATAGGTACCTACAGGCTACAGCCGCCTGGGCCCGCCTGTTTAAAGTGCGACGCAACATAGCCTACACTCAGAGCATTAGTCTGCGCCAGCCAGGCAACCAGTCCAGTAGAGATAGGCAATCTATTGTGCAATGCACAGATTTTGCGAAATGCTTAGTTGACAGCAATAGCTAACCAGCAGCCGTCTCGCCAAATCGCCGTTCATTTTATGCATCCAAAGTTTTCCGTCGGACTATAGAAACCGAACGTGACCAAAGGCAGATTGACTCATTGCACTTGAAACCCATGCGCTGCCTATCAGGACCACGTTGACATTAAAAGTCCGATTGATATTCATTTCGTACCAAGGGTAAAACTCCTAGTGATTTTATATGAACAAGACAATCTCTTGCCTTAACCATTATTCTGTGCTGTTGCATCGTTGCGAGGCATATCGTCAAAGGCACCGCTTGTCAAAGGCACCGCTTGTCAAAGGCGCTGCTTTCTCGGGCACACACAGATGACCATTGATTGGCTGATGACAGCATCCAAAACTTAGCCTACAGGTTGTTCGTCAAATCACCCTTCATATCTTTAGTTTCTAGTGGTGTTGTCGGCTGACCAGAGAGAACGACCAAAGCTTTCCTGATGAGACTGTAAAACCAAACACAAATAAAAGCAGTGCAACGGGCCGCAATTGTGTTTTTCCCCTTGCACTGTCGTCCGCATCGCGTTGACATTGACAGTTGATAGACGTGCGGTGCAACAGTCATAACGAAACAAGCATCTGCAAATTTGATATGGACAAAACAATCTCTTAACCCATCCATTATTGAGTTGTGTGCATTGTTGTGAAGCATAGGCTAATGGCCGCATTCAGGTTAAGTAAAAAAAAAAAAAAAATAGTTTGAACTTTTTTCTCTAGCGCGCGGAAATAAGACGACCCCCCTTTTAAGAGTACTATTTTTATACCAAAAACCACGTCTTATATTCGGGCCAATACGGTATGTGCTTATTACTCAGTAAACTTTCATGTAAATATCAAATTTGGCGATGGCCAACCCAGTTTCAATGAGCAGCATAGTTGCAGTACCTTTTTTGACCATTTCCTGCACAGTGTCCCTTTAAAGAATCTCTGCTCGAACCCTGTTCCCCTTATGAAGACACAGCACTGAGCAGGGATGGGCTGGGGGAGAAAAAGGGTGCGGGCACTTTTGGTTTATAGGCGCCCCACATTATTAACGACGTAGAACTGAATTACCGGTGGTCCCCGCACCCAAATGCTAAAAATAGCCAATATATATATTTGTTTAATTGTACATTTTTTTACATTTCTGAAAATGGGGGCCCACGAGGGTGCAGGACCCACCGGGAAATTCCCCTATGCCATATGGCCAGTACAGCCCTGGTATTAAGAACACAGAAACACTGAATTATTGGATAGTCAAACCGCTTAGACATTACTGCTGTTCAGACGGTTAAATTTCAGCTTCATGTTACTCTCTTCTCAGCTGCCTTAATCATACCAAACATCTGACCTTGGTTGGGCTATCATAGTAAAAGTTCGATCAAACAGAATATCAATTTCAACATTTTTGAATCTTGATTGCATATTTACAACATAAAATGAGGTCATTTTTCTCATCTGAACCCTTCACAAATCGTTTGCACGCACTAAGCCATCCACTGAAGACATCGCAACACATAGCACCCCATTCTTACAGCCAGACCCGCTGGCAGGGGGAGGGTGGACAGAGGGGTATGTTGTTCCAGGCCCAGGGAGATAGGGGCCCCAGAATTGGCTCCCCATTACAATGTATGTATTTGATACTACAGTAGGGGGCCCTTTCAGATGACTTTGTCCTGGGCCCAGCAAAAGCTGTCAGTGGCCCTGCTTATAGCTCTCATTGGAACACATTAGTGTTCCGCTGAAAATGTGCTCGTGGCAAATATTAAACAACAGTGGCACACACGCAGTGTTGCCAGATTGGGTAGTTAACCCCCCCAATTGGGCTACTTGGGATGGCCATCTGCTGGTAAAAACGGGAAAAATTGGCCATTTGGCATTTTTTTCTGCTGTTTTGGGCCTATAGAAATCAATGCAATTTGTTGAAATTGGGCGGAATTTAGCACATTTTGGCGTTTTATGAGAACCTTTTGGGCTGGATTTGATCAGACACATCTGGCAACACTGCACTGCACGTCTACCTGCACAGAACTCATTAGATTTCATTGGTGGGATTTTCAAGCCACGCCGGCCCTTTCCTTTTCCTTTCATCATCATGCAGATCGTGAGCGACCAACATTATCACTAATGCATTACGTCCAAGGTGACCTACGTAACAGGTCTGATGGGGGCTCATTTGTAGCAACGACGTGAAGGAGTCTTCAAGGTCATTCTGATACACGGTAGACAGCATAGCGGCGGTGTAGTGTAGTGTAGTGTAGTGTACTAGCATAATGTATTTGTAGGCTAGTGTAGTGTTTCCCAACCACTGTGCCGCGGCACACTAGTGTGCCGTGAGAGATTGTCAGGTGTGCCGTGGAAAATTCTTGTTTTTAAAAAAAAAACGGGAAAAAAAAACGAATTCATTATTATCAGTAAATAATGCCTATATGTCATAGTGTCTGCTGTTGACTGGCGTCCTAATCATGTAATAATTCCTTCACTAGGTGGCAGCAGGTAGCGAATTGCATTGTAGTAGCTGTCAAATGAAGGCAAATGCCGTGAGCTCGAGTCAATACAAAGAGAGTTATTTCATTTGGATTTAGGACTGCCGGTACTTGTACGTGGGATGCAACGGCACCGATTCCATTGTGCTTGGTATGTAAACGAAACACCCGTCACAAAACAAGAGTGCAGACTATTTTGTTGGCCTACGTAAGAAAACAGAGAACCAAGCAACATTTATGAGGGGGAACAAGGTAAACGAGAGAACCCTTAAAGCTAGCTACCACGTAGCTGATCTTAGCTAAATCCAAAAAGTCACACAGTGGCAGAGACGCTAATATTACCTGCCTGCAAAGCCATTGTAAATGAGATGCTTGGACCTGAAGCGGTTAAATAAATAGCCAAAGTCCCTCTCTCAAATAACACAATTTCCAGACATTGATGACATGTCTGCTGACATCGAAAGTTTGGTTTTGGAAAAGATCCGTATCCGTGAGAAATTTGCGTTGCAACTTGACGAGGCTGATCCTAGTGGACATGCGCAACTCCTGGCCAATGTGCGTTTTGTGGATGGAGATGCAATCGGATAAAACGTTCTATTTTGCAAGGCATTGAACAGAGATTGAT
>NC_085873.1:35023124-35038124 GCF_034702125.1 Engraulis encrasicolus | reverse complement strand
CAATATTCTGTGAAATACGACGGCTTTCTTTCTAGTGTGTGTAAAATAAATGAAGCTACAATGACTGAATTAGTAAGTAACAAACAAACAATACATCAGTTAAGCACTCGCGGCACAATGCCTGCAGTCTGACTACTGTTGTACTGTAGCATTGTAGCTATGTGGCCAAGCGTGGCTAACGACATGAGACCTCGGGTGCAGATCTGTAACATCAACAGTGTTTAGCGACCAGACCCAACGGGTACAGTTGCAGAATTGTAATTTGTATGCCACTATTTTGGGGCTTAATACAGTTAAAATCGTTGGCTGGGGTTTATAGAGGTGGTAAAGTGTCTTATTTTTCATGTGAAGCATTGTCTTGCTTTAAAGGTCAGATTAGACTTCAGCAACTGCGAGCGTGAAAAGTCGCGTGGGAGTGGCCACGAACCAATTTTGTATTCATGCATCTGCGAGCTCTGCGAGGTCCGAGGTCTCGTTGCCAGCCACATTTGAAATTGCGCGATTAGGATACTTTCACTACATTGTAAGCACTGCGGTCAAGCAATGTTGCTTTCTATCCCGGTTAGCTAGGTATTTTCACACAAATTGCAAAGGCAATGCAGTGGTATCATTATTTGACATACCCAGTCTGTTTTCACGAGCAGAAAATGCAAGCATGTAAAGACAGTTGATTCTGCCGATGTGTGTTTACATTCGGTGGAGGAACGGTAGTAAAACCGCAGGCATTGTGCCACGAGTGTTCAACTGATGCATTGTTTGTTACTTAGCTTAGCTTCGTGTATTTACACACAAGGCATTAATAAAGTTTTTAACAGAATACAGCTCTGCTCTCGCAAACTACTGGCATTGCGCTGCCACAAGAACAGAACAAGGAAGTAGCGAGACGACCAATCATAGTGCCTTTTTGTCTGCGTACTCCGCGTCCGTCCGACGGATAGTTAGAATTTTTTCGAGGCGCTAGACGACGGGCGCAGCGCCTCTGAGAGGGGGGCGGGGACTCGCATAANCAGAAAACGGACGGACGCAGATTCTATGCGAGCGAAGCATAAATCTAGCTTAAGACAAGTTAAAAGAGGGAGTATGTCGCTAAGCTAGTGAAAGTCAATGCATCCATGTAGCATTGCTACATGCTACACGGATCCATTGACTTTCACTAGCTT
The DNA here is from genome assembly GCF_034702125.1 of Engraulis encrasicolus. Classification (NCBI taxonomy): domain Eukaryota; kingdom Metazoa; phylum Chordata; class Actinopteri; order Clupeiformes; family Engraulidae; genus Engraulis; species Engraulis encrasicolus. The sequence goes on along the minus strand of NC_085873.1, from coordinate 35,036,964 downwards.
AGCGACATACTCCCTCTTTTAACTTGTCTTAATACAAGACAACGGCTTACATGAAAAATAAGACACTTTACCACCTATATAAATTCTGGCCAACGATTTTAACTGTATTAAGCCCCAAAATACAAGTAGTGGCATACCCCTTTAAGACACATGATAGTGAGTGGGGATGCTTGATAGAGAGTAAGAGATATGATAGTGAGTGGGGATGCTTGGTAGAGACTAAGAACCACAAAGATGAAGAAGTGGGGATGGCAGGTGGCCCCCCAGTAAGGCTGTGGGGGCCTCATGGCAGGTGGGGGCCCCTAGACTGCAGCCATATCTAGCCTGTAGGGGCCCATGGCAGGTTGGGACCCTTAGGCTGCAGCCATATCTAGCCTGTAAGGGCCCCTGGCAGGTGAGCCCCCCCTAGTCTGCAGCCATATCTAGCTTGTGGGGGCCCCTGGCAGGTGGGGCCCCTAGACTGCAGCCATATAAGTGTGTTCAGAGCAACTGGCTGGTGTGTTTACAGACATCTTCAACTTCTCCCTGTCCATGTGTGTGGTGCCAAGCAGCTTTAAGTCATCTATCATTGTTCCAGTGCCTAAGAAAAAACAAATCACCAGCTTGAACGATTGGCGACCTGTAGCCCTCACCCCCATCGTGAGTAAATGTTTTGAAAGGCTTGTGAAGAACATCATCTGCGAAATGATTCCACCTACGCTTGACTGTCACCAGTTTGCCTACAGACAGAACAGATCAACTGATGATGCCATCACCAGCGCACTGCACACCTCCCTAACACACCTGGAGAAAAAAAGACACCTATGTAAGGATGCTGTTTGTGGACTACAGTTCAGCCTTTAACACCATTGTCCCCAGCATACTCGACGACAAACTCCGGAGTCTAGGAATTCACAGTGGCCTTTGCAGCTGGATACTAGACTTCCTCTCAGCACGGATACAGGTGGTGAGAATGGGCTCCATCACATCATCCTCCTTGACCATCAGCACGGGAGCTCCGCAAGGTTGCGTTCTGAGCCCTCTCCTCTACTCTCTATATACGCATGACTGTGTGGCTATACACAACAACAACACCATCATCAAGTTTGCAGATGATACCACTGTTATCGGTTTAATCTCAAACAATGATGAAACAGCCTACAGGGAAGAAATAAACAACCTCATGGAGTGGTGTAGAGGAAACAACTTGTCTCTGAATGTGTCCAAGACAAAATAATGAATAGTTGACTTCAGGAGGAAAGAACACCAGTTTGAAACCATTAACATCAACGGTGAGACAGTGGAGAGGGTGAGAGACTTTAAATTCCTTGGCGTTACCATCTCAGAGGACCTCACCTGGGACAGTCACACACAGCGCATTGTTAAAAAAAGCCAGCAACGTCTGTACCACCTCAGACGATTGAGGAAGTTTGGGATGAGACCCAAGATCCTGAGGTCGTTTTTTCGAGGCACCATCGAGAGCATTCTGACGGGGACCATTACTGCATGGTATGGGAACTGCTCTCAAGCCAACAGGAGAGCTCTACAGAGGGTTGTGCGTACAGCTCAGAATATATGCGGCTGTGACTTACCCTCCATACTGGAGCTATTTGAGGGAAGGAGCATCAGGAAGGCAAAGAAAATCTTGGCTGATCCTAGTCACCCCAACCATGGACTGTTTACTATGTTACCATCTGGGAAACGGTACAGAAGCCTGAAATCTCATACTACCAGACTCCAAAGTAGTTTCTTCCACCAAGCAATAAGATTACTGAATTCATGCTGAAGACAACAAGGCACTTTCTTTGCACTTTTTTCCACCCCCCCACCCTCTCTTTTTTATTTATATTTTTTAAATATTTTTGAGGACACAAGAAAAACACAACAATTTTTACTCTTTATAGGCTTCAAACCTATAATAAGATGTAATAAACTAATCTTGAATCTTGAATCTTGAATCTTGAATATCTAGCCTGTAGGGGCCCCTGGCAGGTGAGCCCGAGGCTGCAGCCATATCTAGCCTGTGGGGGCCCCATGGCAGGTGGGGGGGGGCTAGGCTGCAGCCATATCTAGCCTGTGGGGACCCCTGGCAGGTGGGGGTCCCTAGGCTGCAGCAATATTTAGCTTGTGGGGGCCCCATGGCAGGTGGGGACCCCTAGGCTGCAGCCATATCTAGCCTGTGGGGGCCCATGGCAAGTAGCCTGTGCGTCAGTGGCGTCTTTTGGTCATAAAAATTAGGGAGGACAAGGAGGTGGTCATTCGGTAGATGCGGGAAAATGTGTTAGTAATGGCAGATGTTTAGTATTAGGTTGTAGGCCTAATAGGTAACTTAATTGATATGGCATTGTGTTGTCTGGAAAGCTGACTTAGGCCTATGACATCTATAAAATAATTGAAACAAACTTTGTATAATATATTCACACATAACTGCCCTAAGTGTTTGAGGGGAAAGAAAGAGAGTGAAGAAAAATATTATAGAAAGTAGAACGTTTCATAGGGAGTATATCTAACTTTGACCAAAGGCAGCTGGCATCTCATCCTGTCAGTTGTGTGGTTTTTTGTTGTTGTTTTTTAACCATAGGCACAAATGGACAATTCTGAAGACCCTGGGAATGCCTAGGACATTGAGTGACTTGTATAGCCTAGGCCTAAGGGTTTTAAACTCAACTCCTTCCAACATATTCTTACAGATTTTCAAACATTTTAAACCCCTTCCATTATCTTATTTTTAAAATCTTATTTATGATCCATAACATGGTAGGCTACATGGCTTTTACAACGTTGTGGTCGCCTATCCGTTTTGCGTTTGAGTCTGCGTTGAGAGCGACAGCAGCTGTGCAGCTGTGGAAGGAGGAGCTGGCGAGCGTTGTGGAACGGCGTGCGTCCGGCTATTTCCGAATACAAAATATGTCGTACATTAGGCCTACTTTGTAAATCCGAGTATTCCTAATTCCACCCAAATGAAACTACATAACATGATGTAGGCTACATGTTGGAAGTTTAGCCAGAGACGTTTTATGAAGAGGTTAAAGCTTCGTGCTGTCATGTTTCTCGTCTTGAGGAGGGAGAAAAGAACGCCAGTCTAGGGTCAGTGCTGCATTCATGCACAGCCTAAAGCATTCTTATTCCCATTTGTAAATAACCCTCTTTTGGGAGAAAAGCACGAAGGAGAAACGCAAATACAAGCATTGAGGGTATTATTTGTGCACGTAGGACATGCTGAAACAAGACTACCTTTTAAAAATGTTGGTGATGGTGTCCGACCATTTGAATCATGAATGCGATTTGCATCCGTGCTTCGCTTGCATTGTGTAGTGATCGAGTGACGTGAGAGACTGATATAACACACTGACCTTTCCACTCGGTTTTCAATCTAAATCCAGGGAGTGATATTGCACGATTCACAACATGAAAACAGTTGATCTTTCGTTTGTATTTATTAAGGGTTCATAAAACATTCGCCAATTACTCCAAACTTTCCACTGTCTGCTGCCGCATTCTTCTCACACGGTAGATTTGTATATCGTTGTCATGACGACCGAGTTCATGCTTGTCGTCTGTCAACCCAACTCGTCATATTCTGGTTGGCTTTCGATAAATTCAGCTTCGCTGATAGGCAGATTACTTCCATGGCTCTAGACCCGCCTAAAGGGAGGAAAGTCCTCCCTAAGCTCCATTCACTTCAATGTTAAAAAGTAAAGCCCGCGCTACGCCCGGGTTTTCACCATTTATAATGGAAGTCAATGAGGATGGAAGGGAGGACGGTCCTCTAAGGTCTATTATGTGAATTAGAAGCGCTGAAGTATATGTTTTTATTGCTAAATAGCTGTAAAATACCAACAATTATATAACAAATATATAATAAATATGTTTTGTTTTCTGTAATTTATACTGGAAGATCTGGCTTTATTATTTTGAGGGAGGATCGTCCTCCCTTTCCTCAATGGCAAATACGCCATTGATGTGCGTTAATCCGGGCCTGGACAGGATAGTGAGTGTGTGGGGATGCTTGATAGAGACTGAGAGACACAGGAGTGTGTAGGAATTCACACACACACACACACACACACACACACACACACACACACACACACACACACACACACACACACACACACACACACACACACACACACACACACACACACACACACACACACACACACAGTAGTGTGTGGGGATGGTTGATAGTTGATAAAGTTGCTCTGCTCTGCAGCAACAGATTTACACGCTGATGATGATGAATGAGGGGGAGCTGACGCCATGACGGCTACACACTGCAGGAGTGCAACACACCCACTACGCTGTGCTGAGACACACACACACACACACACACGCATGCACGCACACACACACACCGCCATGAAGGCTACACACTGCAGGAGTGCAACACACCCACTACGCTGTGCTGAGACACACACACACACACACACACACACACACACACCGCCATGACGGCTACACACTGCAGGAGTGCAACACACCCACTACGCTGTGCTGAGACACACACACACACACACACACACACACACACACACACACACATACACACACATACACACACGCACGCACACACGCGTGCACACACACACACACACACACACACACACACACACACACACACACACACACACACACACACACACACACACACACACACACACACACTGCAGGAATTCAACACACCCACTAAGCAGTGATGAGAGGCACAGTGGAACCATGACTGGAGTCTGGAGCTCATTGCGTGCACGCACGCACGCACGCACGCACCTACCCAATCACACACACACCTCCTTTCTTCATGTTATGCTGTTCGGAAACTTACTAAAAGACACCTACATTTTTCCCGGGATTAATATATTAATTATTAATTTGGGGAACAATATTAATGAACTCCACTTTTCCACACACGTGCATATCAATTAGCACAATGATGCATGGCTGCAGACACATATGAAGAGTTCAGATGCAAAACCCCCTAACTCCATTTCTGAAGACCTGCACTTCTATATTTTTAGAGAACCAAGTTGTTGGTTTGCTTTACATTAATGTACTTGATACATATAATACATATAAATAGTTATATTACATAAATAAATTTTTTTTTTGATATCTTTGTATTAAATAAAAATGAATTAAGATTATTTTCTGAAAAGGCATTTAGGGGGTTTTGCATCTGAACTCTTCATATATACTCGTATGCAAATGCTCATGGTCTCTATGGCTCTGTGCTTGCTGATAGATAACTAATAGACTACTGGCTGGTGTGCATTTGTCGGTGTGCAGGTTGAGATGGATGGTGTAAACGTGCTTACGATAGGAGACAAGACTGTCGGTTTCTCTTTCCTTAATGAGTGGGGTACAACACAATGTCAAAATGGGCTAGAATTTCACGTCATGTACATAGTTTGAGCTTTGGACGTGTTAGGAAGCCATATTAGCAAGCTTTTCTTTACACAATGCCATTATAGTTAGGGAAAGATATGGATATTTTGGGAAATCTGTGAACTAATTTCTTACCAATAGATTTTTTTACCATGTGTTCTTACAGGTGTCTGGACACACCTCACAATTTATCCACGGCCAAATCCAATGGGAATTTCCGTGACACCCCGTCAAAGTTGGGGTGCACAGAAGGCCTATCTAAAAATTGGAACACTGCAGATTGGGGGGAAAGGATGCATAATGGGTCATAACTTCTGAAGTAAACTACATACAGAGACAAATTAACACATTTTCCCCATACAATACTGACCCTGTGAATTCAATTGAGGTGTATTTTTGGACATTTGACCACATTTAAACTGCGTTTTTGGTCAAAAACGGCAAAAAATGGCCTTAAATGTTTAGAAATGTTCATTTTTTTAATCATATTTCCAAGTTGTGTCCATTATAACCACTTGCTCTTCATTTCTCATTTACAGTATGGCAATATACTGTATATGGTCTGGGTTTGATTATTCTATTGGTATTAAGCTGAAATAATAACCCAAAGTTTACCATTTTTAACCCTTTAATGCCCTAGACTGGAACCCAGACAAAAGGTTGCAGAAGGGGCCATAACTTCTGAAGTAAATTACATACAGAGACAAATTAACACATTTGTCCATACAATAGCGACCCAGTGAATACAATTGTGTGGTTTTGGACATTTGACCACATTTAAACTGCGCTTTTGGTCAAAAAACGGCAAATGAATGGCTTTAAAAGTGTAGAAATTCAGTCATATTTTCACGCTTTATTGCATCCGTTTTCACCTCTAGCTCTTTATTTCTCATTTAAAGGATGACAATATACAGAATAAGGTATGGATTTGATTATTTTAATGGTATTAAGCTGAAATTATACCCCAAAGTTTACATTTTTAACCCTTTAATGCCCTAGACTGGAGCCCGGAAAATGATAAAAAAAAAAATGTCAGAATGTGGGATACACCTTTTTTGTAAAACTCACTTGTTTACCACCATACATGCTTGACACCATCTAAAGCAAATTTGTTTATCTTGGTCTCAAGAGAGATGAACAGACCAAGGATATGGATCACTGGAACCATGTTGTGTGATCTGAAGAGACCAAGATAAACAAATTTGCTTTAGATGGTGTCAAGCATGTGTGGTGGTAAACAAGTGAGTTGTACAAAAAAGGTGCATCCTCTCATAAGCCAAGCATGGTAGTGGGACTGACATGGTTTGGGGATGCATGAATGCTGTCAACATTGGCAATCTGAAATACACCTAAAAGAAACATGCATGTCAACATGCACTGTGACTACTGAAGCAGATCATGATATTCTCCATAGGATTGCATTCAAATCTCACACCAATCTATTTAAGCCAGATGCAGACTCAAAATTTAAAAGTTCAATGCAAAGAAAGGTTGAAACCCACACTGATGACCTCCCTTGTCATCCCTTTTCATTTCGTTTCATTTCGAGACGATTCGAGCCAACATAGCCCCTTCTCTACCGGATTTTAATCTGGGGTGTACTCACTTTTGGGTCATTCCATGTCAATTCACATGATTCCCTAGAATCTCCCCAGGTGACCCTCTCCGATTAACCCGATATCTCACATACAGGTACCTTTTGATGTCAATTGAAAGAATACCAAGTATTAGCACCGCACGTCCAACGGTTGCGGAGATGAAGCCCTCCAAAGTTGGGGTGCCATGCCCACTTTTCAAGCCTGTGAATTGCATACAAAATTTACAAGCAGATTTTGACACCTCTGGTTTTAGTTTGAAGGAAGATACAGGCCTAAAAATCACCATGGCCCCTCAATATGACTCTGTCTACCAGATGATGTACGTACAAATGGCATGCCTTTATTATTTTTGGCTATATTAACCCTTAATAACTGAATTAGTGAAATGCGTGTTGAAGAGTCTTGCCACTTCGGGGTTACAGATCTTGGAAACTATGCATGCTTTGGGAGTTATAATTGATTTTCCATCATATTTGGGAACTGTACTGTGTATTCCAAAAAAAGTAGGGCGCTCAGACTTTAAAAGATAAAATAGGAGGGACTCAAAAACAGCTTTGGGACTAAATGACCTTACGGTACCCTCTACTTCAGGCCTCAAATTAACCATGTGGGCACTTGATGACTGGAACGCCCTTTTAACCCCATGTACAGTAGCACTGTATCAAACATTCAAGCTTGTAAAAACTTTGTTTTTCAAAGTTCTTCATATTAATCCTGGCAAGATTTTCCAGCCCCTTTTGTTTTCTTACATTACGCTGTTGTTACTTTTTTAGACCAGCAGATGGCAGCAGACAAAACAGACACTGTGATAAGACATAGACAAAAACATATACTTTGAAGGCCAAGATTAATATGAAGAACTTTGAAAAACAAAGTTTTTCCAAGCTTGAATGTTTGATACAGTGCTACTGTACATGGGGTTAAAAGGGCGTTCCAGTCATCAAGTGCCCACATGGCTAATTTGAGGCCTGAAGTAGAGGGTACCGTAAGGTCATTTTGTCCAAAAGCTGTTTTTGAGTCCCTCCTATTCCATCATTAAAAGGCTGAGTGCCCTACTTTTTTTTGGAATACACTGTACAGTTCCCAAATATGAAGGAAAATCAATTATAACTCCCAAAGCATACATAGTTTCCAAGATCTGGAACCCCAAAGTGGCAAGACTCTTCAACACGCGTTTCACTAATTCAGTTTTTAAGGCTTAATATAGCCAAAAATAATCAAGGCATGCCATTTGTAAGTACATCATCTGGTAGACAGGGTCATATTGAGGGGCCATGGTGATTTTTAGGCCTGTATCTTCCTTCAAACTAAAACCAGAGGTGTCAAAATCTGCTTGTAAATTTTGTATGCAATTCACAGGCTTGAAAAGTGGGCATGGCACCCCAACTTCGGAGGGCTTCATCTCCGCAACTGTTAGACGTAGGGTGCTAATACTTGGTATTCTTTCAATTGACATCAAAAGGTACCTGTATGTGAGATATCGGCTCAATCGGAGAGGGTCATGTGGGGAAGGCGTGTGAATTGACATGGAATGACCCTTTTGTGAGTACATGTTCATACATTAATGGCTGTATTTTGTGAACAAGAAATTTAAGCGGTTAAATATGTTGTTAAAAGGTCACTAATCATTGTGTCAAAGTTACATTTCTGTAATGCTTTCCTATGAAAAGATATACTCAAAAATCTGCAAAACTGTGAGGGGTGTATTTCGTACTTTCGTGATATACTGTAAATATGCCATTTGAAGAAAGAAAAAAAAGAAAACCGCCTAAGTTTCGCTTAGACCACTTCTGGCTGTTATTCCAGCTTTCTACAGTGGTTTGAATATACATATTAATTAAGATAAACATTTAACCTGATAGTTACACCATCCAGTTTGTCATTTTTATTTATGTTTCAAAATAAAATGATGTAATATGGCAATTCATGCCTTATCAAATCATACATAATTGCATCACTGCTAATAATAGCTTTTGTTGGAGATAAAAAAAAAAGAAGTTGTATCTAGGTATACACGACCACTTAATTAGGTACAAGGGATGCAAATTATCGATTAATTCATTAATCATTAGTTGATAGCCTTATCGATCGACTTACGATTAATTGATAAGCGGCGTTTTCCGCCCGAAATCTCAATGTTTCTCGAAAAAAACCTTCTAAATATAAAAAATGTAATTAAAAATTGAGATAAAATACCACATTTAAATTAATTCTATTTCAATTCTTTAATCCAAAGGTGATTTAAATATTCCCACTATTCACACCCCTCTTCACACACACTCTTCACATGCCCATTTCACCTGGGTCTCTTGTCAGTTGAACTGTCGATTAATGTTTTTTAATCGATTAACGCATTGATCGATTAAAGTCGATTCATCGATTAATCGTTTGCATCCCTATTAGGTACACCTTGCTAGTGCTCTATTGGACCCCTTTTTGCTTACAGAACTGCTTTAACTGCCTTCAACGATACTCAGGTAGGCTGTGGCATTCCAGCATAGTTCAAATGGTGCTAAAGCCCTTATGAAAATCAACCATGGTTTTACTATAGTAAAGTAACCATGGTTTCTCTAAGTACTCTGAAACAACCATAGAATTACAATGGCTTATGCATGTTTTTGTTTGGGTAACCATAACCATTGGAGCATGGTTATTTATGTTTTTCTTGTTTTTTTCAGCATGGTTTGTGTCCATGTTTTAACCATAGCCACAAACCATGCTCAATAAACCATGGTTAACTTTGGATTTCATGGTCACCCCAAAAAAAACTTTTTCACATCCGTGGTGTAATGGTTAGGGAGTTGGATTGAAGTTCACTGAGTTGCAGGTTCAAATCCCATCCTTACCTCTCCCTACACCTTCATGACTGAAGTGTCCTTGAGCAAGGCACCTAAACCCACATTGCACCAAGGACTGTCACCAATATGTGTTGCATAAAAAAGCAGCAGCTACAGTATTTGTCCAATCTGATATTGACCAATGTTAGTGAGCCTGTGTGAGTTATAGCCTCATTTTCCTGTTCTTAGCTGATTGTAGAGGCATCTGGTGTGGTTTTCTGCAAATGTAGCCCATCAGCACAAGGTTCGACATGCTGTGCATTCAGAGATGCTCTAATGTACGTGTTTCTGAAATACTCAAGCAAGCCCATCTCCCTTGGATTTAGTGGTGCTCAGCTGTATCTGGTTAGCCTGGCACCCACCAACAAAGTGCTCTAAGCTGTAGATAAATTCGGTGGAGTACAGAAAAGGGTAAATGCTACTGGGGAATGTGGTTTCCTGTGGTGCACCAGCAGGGAAGCTGACAGGAGGGGTCAACTGTCCTGGGCCCAGGGAGAGATGGGGCCCAGAATCCGGTCTCCATTACATTGAATGTATTGAGTTGGGGGCCCTTTCTGATGGCTTTGTTCTGGGCACAGCCAAAGCAGTCAGCGGTCCTGAGTACCAGTGCTACTGACCACACACTCTGATGTTAGGTCCCCCAGTCTGACAAACTGAGATGGGAGTCTGTAATCCAGTTTACCAGGTCAAGCCACAACCCCACCCCCAGCAGTTAATAGTCGTGTTTGCAATTCCGCAGATATTTGCATGATCACAATGAGATCTGCATGGTCTTAAAAAGGTGGGGTTGAATGCTTGGCAAAAAAGGGGGACAGAAATATCTAATGTGACTTCCCAAGACATAAAAAGCTGCTTCATGAAGTAGTGAGTGAACTTCGTCACAAACATGTGGACTGGACACTCAATTCACGTCAACTAGATGACTGCCAATCAGGGCAGATTACTGACGACATGGTGGCTGCACAAGTAGCAAAGCCAGCAGTCTGGCTAGAAACCGGCTAGCAGCCACACTCCAAGCAGCTTCATGAGCTGAAGAGACTACACAGGACTGCCACTTTTCCATATAGTGCAGATCCGTCTGGGCATGGACGCCCGTGCAAGGAGAAAGGAAACTGGCCACGATGCCAAAAACAATAAAAGCTGCCCCCTCCAAGAGTACCTGAAAACACCAAATACTGCCTAGGCATGAACGGCCATCCGGGTACTTCGCTCGTAAATGTGTGTTACACCCCTTTCTGAGGGAAATCAAACCGAATATCTCATCAGCTACATGCTACATCGGCTTGCCTAAATGAACACAGTCCATGCTTCTCCACGGCTGTTTGGCTATATTATTTGAACAACTGGAAACACAACACGTTTCGGCATGTTGCACGTGAACAACGCTAGTCTACAGGTCCTTATCTTTCGTTTATTAAACCCCAACACCACCAATTGACTTGCATTGGCTGTTTTTCCCCACAAAAGGGCGTAACGCACATGGAAAACGTCATGCCGTTCATGAGTATTGGTGCCTACCAGTCACATGATGAGCCCTGTCACAGCAGATTGCTAAAGGCACATGTCTCATCATGCTACAAATGCATTTCTTATGTACCTTTTTCATTGCAGTGCAATAGTAGAGAAGTTAATTTCATTTAATTCAAAAATATTAAATCTGATGCATTTATTAGGTTGTGCTTACTTACAGAAAAGTAAAACTATTTCTAATGTATACCCATATTATGGCATTTTTCATATAATTCAACTCCCTGGTGAAAGGTTAACATTCACAACACTATGGATTGACAGCATGATTCTACAGTAGTTGAGTTTTTGTATTATTAGAAAATAGGCTCTCAATTGTAAAACCAATTGTCGGCCATGGTTTATAGGCTATACAATTTACATGTAATGAATTCCTCTATGTCTGTCAACATCAAGGACTATGTAAGTAATGGTAAAGTGATGCTTGGAAGGTTCTGTGGCCTGTTGTTAGTGGGTAGACAAAAAGTCACTTTTCAGAAAATCCCCCTTAGGGACAGGTTCTTGAGAGGATGTACAAACGTTAAATCCAACAGCTATGATGTCTAACTTGCTATCAGACAACTATACTCCAGAGACACACAGGTTTTGAAAATATATAGGCCTACGCAGTGAGAATTTGCCTGGCACTGACCCCATTTTTGGGCCCTTGGCACAGATAAACACAGATTTTCCATACAATGCTGACCCAAGAAACGACATGAAGTGGTTGTTTTTTACTTTTGGCAACACTTGCACAGCATTTCTGGACAAAATAAGCAATAAATTACCTAAAATGTGTCCCAAAAAATCACCACCCTCTCATTGTTTCCAATGTTATTGTGTGTGTTTTTTTACCACCTCTTAATTTATCATCTACCGACTCAATTTGGTTATTGTATTGGGTATTAATCTGAAACAGAATCTCACTTTAGTGAATCTTTTGCATCAAACCTGAAAAGCCAAAATAGAGTAGGCCTATAAAGTGGACTTACACTGATTAAATTCTTAGTTTGAACGAATGAAAAGACGGTTGATTTTCAACACATTTTAGGCTGTTTTGTCCTGTAATTCAGTTTAAATGTGGTCAAATGTCAAAACCAACCACTCCATTTCATTTCTTGGGTCAGTATTGTATGGAAAAATGTACTTATTTTTGTCTGCATGCCTTTTACCTCCAAAGTTATTCCTCATTCTGACAGTTTTATCATTTTCCAGGTTCCAGTCTAGGGCATTAAAGGGTTAAAAATGTAAACTTTGGGGTATTATTTCAGCTTAATACCAATTAAATAATCAAATCCATACCTTATACTGTATATTGTCATCCTTTAAATGAGAAATAAAGAGCAAGAGGTGAAAACAGACGCAATAAAACTTAAAAATTATGACTGAATTTCTACACTTTTAAAGCGATTTTTGCAGTTTTCTGACCAAGAGCGCAGTTTAAATATGGTCAAATGTCCAAAACAACCACTCAATTGTATTCACAGGGTCACTATTGTATGGCCAAATGTGTTAATTTCTCTCTGTAAGTAATTTACTTCAGAAGTCATGGCCCCTTCTGCAACCTTTTTTCTGGGTTCCAGTCTTGGGCATTAAAAGGTTAAAAATGGTGAACTTTGGGTTATTATTTCAGCTTAATACCAATAGAATAATCAAACCCAGACCATATACAGTATATTGCCATACTGTAAATGAGAAATAAAGAGCAAGTGGTTATAATGGACAAACTTGGAAATATGTTTAAAAAAATGAACATTTCTAAACATTTAAGGCCATTTTTTGCCGTTTTTGACCAAAAACAGAGTTCAAATGTGGTCAAATGTCTAAAAATACCCCTCAATTGAATTCACTGGGTCAGTAATGTATGGAAAAATGTGTTCATTTGTCTCTGTATGTAGTTTACTTCAGAAGTTATGACCCATTATGCATCCTTTCCCCCCAATCTGCAGTGTTCCAATTTTTAGATAGGCCTTCTGTGCACCCCAACTTTGACGGGGTGTCACGGAAATTCCCATTGGATTTGGCCGTGGATAAATTGTGAGGTGTGTCCAGACACCTGTAAGAACACATGGTAAAAAAATCTATTGGTAAGAAATTAGTTCACAGATTTCCCAAAATATCCATATCTTTCCCTAACTATTAGAGTCACATCACCATTAAAGGGACACTGTGCAGGAAATGGTCAAAAAAGGTACTGCAACTATGCTGCTCATTGAAAATGTGTTGTCTAAGGCCAAATGTTATATTTTCATGAAAGTTTACTAAGTAATAAATTAATATTTTATTGTATGGCACAAGTACAGTCATTTTTTCAGCTAAAAATGGCTATTTCTGGAAATTCAAAATGGCGGACCATGGAGAAGATCCCCCTTTTCATTTATGGAAAATGTACTTTTTCCAGTCATAATGAACACTTAGAATTTGATGGTGGTGATAAGTATTCATGAAAAAGGTAACATTAGTGAATGGGTAGCATGAATTCTGGAAATAAATAACAAAAAATCTCATACAGTGTCCCTTTAAGCCCAATGGATA
>NC_085873.1:35013124-35015624 GCF_034702125.1 Engraulis encrasicolus | reverse complement strand
GCTGCACTGGGCCTGGGGCTGGCCACCAGAACCGGCTCGTAGGTGGTGTGGTTGGAGAGGAAGACGGTCCAGTCCTCGCCAGGGAGTGGGCCTGGATCCATTTGTCCCGCCCGCGTCACGTAGAGCAGCGGAGCGACGGGGTTGACCCGGTAATCTCTCAGCGCCACGTTGGACCTCAGGAACAAGGGGAAACCCCGGAGCTGGGCGCTGGGCGGGGAGTTCTCTCCGGCCCGGTAGAACCCGACGATCCCCACGCCGTAATCCTGGCAGTAGGGATGCAAACGATTAATCGACTTAAATCGATTAAAATACGTTAATCGATTTAAAAAACATAAATCGCAATGAATTGCCAATTCAACTGACAAGAGACCCAGGTGAAATGGGCATGTGAAGACTATGTGTGAAGAGAGGTGTGAAAAGTGGGAATATTTAAATCACCTTTGGATTAAAGAATTTAAACAGAATTAAAAATAGCATTTTATCTCACTTCTTTATTGTAATTTTTAGATTTTTTTTTTTCCGAGGAACATTGTGTTTTCTGGGGGGAAAACGGTGCTTATCAATTAATTGTAAATTGATCGAGGAGGTCAATCAACTAACGATGAATGAATGAATCGATAATTTGCATCCTTACCTGGCAGTACTTGTCCAGGAGCGCCCGGTTCCAGGCGTCCAGGTTGACGTACTTGAGCAGGTTCTCGTAGACCACCAGCGCGTAGCGGCCGCGTCCCCGCGCCGCCAGGCTGGGCAGGTCCCCGCGGCCCGGCGCCATCTCCGTCCGGTAGCGGAACCGGCCGGCTTCCAAGATGGCGGCGATCTCCTGTCCCAGCTGCGAGTAAATGCTCTCCACCAGAACCAGCACCACTGGCTCGGTCCGTGATGATGATGATGATGCATCCCTTGATCCACCAGCACCGGCGCCGGTTCCAGCAGCTCCACCACCCGTTCCCCCGACCCCTACCCGCCTACGACTGCCCTGGGACGGGAAGAACCCGCCGCCACCACCAGCCGCCCCTCCTCCTCCACCACCACCACGGAGGATGCTCCCCACCCCAGTCCCCATCCCCTTCCCCATCCCCATCCCCATCCCTCCTCCAGCTCCACCTCCACCTCCACCACCCCCACCACCGAGACCTCCCAGTAAGAGGGGCGACAGGGGGGCGGCACAGTCCCCCAGAGGCAGGGGGGGCGGCTCCTTGATCTTGGGGGTGCTGGAGACGTGGTAGGCCAGGTAGGCCATGGAGAGCAGGCAGAAGACGATGAGGGCGGCCACCAGGCGATGCAGGCCCAGCTGGCGCAGGCTGCGCGGGAGCAGACGCAGACGCCACGGCAGGCTGGGCATGGCTGGAGGTGGGTGCTTGGAGATCGGTGGTTTTTATGTTTTAGGTTTTCTATGTTTTTTTGTAATGTTTTTTAGATGTTTATTATGTTATGTTGTATGCTGGGTATGTGAGTGAGTACCGAACGTAAGGCAGTGATTGTTGAAGCCCAAGACTAATATCCCCCTGGGGACAATAAAGTAAGCTCTACTCTACTCTACTCCACTCTAGAAAAGACACAGACGGGAGCGGACGCCAAGGGAGGCTGGGCATGGCTGGAGGTGGAGATGGGTGGAGGTGGAGGTGGCTGTTTATGTAGGTCGGGTGGACAAGACACAGGCAAATATACACACACACACACAGACACACACACACACACTGACACTTCCGTACACTCACATACACTTGCCTACACTCACGGACACTCAGAAACACTCACATACACTCACGCACACTCATCTACACTCGCCTAAACTCACTTACACTGACGTACACTGAGGTACACTTACGGACACACGGACACAAACACACACACACACACACACACACTGACACTTAAGTACACTCACGCACACTCATGTCTTGAGCGGGTAGGGTGGACAAGACACAGACAAATGTACACACTACACACAAACGCTCAGGTCCACAAGGGCATAGAGATGGCTATTGCAGACGTGAACGATGCAGATCACCAATTTAGGAGGAGAGTTAGAGAAGACACGGAAAAATGCAAACACTCACACACACACACACACACAAAGAAAACCACACACACAGACACTCAGGCACACAAGGGCATGGCGGTAGGCATTGCGGACGGGGGCGGGGTAGGAAGACACACAGCGGCACTCACTCACAGACGTAAACACACACGAACAAACGAACACACACACTTCAAAGGGGAGCACAGTGGGGGGCAATGGAGAAAGTTATGGACTTCAGAGAGGTGAGAGAAGGGTAGATAGATACACACACATGCAATCACACACTCACAAACTCACACTCCGACGCACACACACACAAACACTCATTCACGCAGTTAGAGGAGGGGAGGATGGGGAAGCTATAAACAACTGCCACTGCCACACCAGGATGGAGGGATGTACAGACAGACAGATGGACGGAAGGATGGGATGGATGGATGGATGGATGGACGAGGAAAAGGTGAGGAGAGAGGAATG
>NC_085873.1:34998124-35003124 GCF_034702125.1 Engraulis encrasicolus | reverse complement strand
ACCTGAGTCATTGCGAGCACAGAGTAGACTTGCTACCCAACACCACTGTGTGTTTCTCTATGGCCCTCCTCCACTCACACTGCTGAAAGGAGGGAAGATTTAGAATTGTTTAGCACAATTATTTGTCTTTAAAAAGAAATATCGTCTAAAAAAAAAAGCACAATATCAATATTGACGGAAATAATCGTGATTTTGATTTTGACTCAGCCTTAGGATCAAATGTGTGATGCTCAGCTCAACCTTGAGGTTTTTGAAGTGATAAGTAATTAAAGAGAACACTGAAATCCTCTTCCTTTATGTGTGACAGGCCGGAAAGACACAGAAGACATAGCTGTGTGTGCGTGTGTGGGCGTGTGTGGGCGTGTGTGGACGTGTGTGTGTGTGTGTGTGTGTGTGTGTGTGTGTGTGTGTGTGTGTGTGTGTGTGTGTGTGTGTGTGTGTGTGTGTGTGTGTGTGTGTGTGTGTGTGTGTGTGTGTGTGTGTGTGTGTGTGTGTGTGTGTGTGTGTGTGTGTGTGTGTGTGTGTAACTGCATGAGTTTGGATTGATGTGTCTCTAGCCTCGCGTGTGGGTGTTGGAGTGTGCCTCCATGTCAGTGTGAAATCTCACTCAGTAGAGAGAGCTGTGCCAAGCTAACATAGCTAGCGCTAAGGGGAAAAGCATACAGAGATAAAGAGGATGCTGCATGTGTACATAGAGAGAGAGAGAGAGAGAGAGAGAGAGAGAGAGAGAGAGAGAGAGAGAGAGAGAGAGAGAGAGAGAGAGAGAGAGAGAGAGAGAGAGAGAGAGAGAGAGAGAGAGAGAGAGCTAGCGCTAAGGGGAAAAGCATACAGAGAGAAAGACAAGACCAAGATAAAGAAGACGAGAGAAAGAGAGAGAGAGAGAGAGAGAGAGAGAGAGAGAGAGTGAGAGAGAGAGAGAGAGAGAGAGAGAGAGACAGACAGACAGACAGACAGACAGACAGACAGACAGACAGACAGACAGAGAGAGAGAGAGAGATTGACAGACAGACAGAGACATAGAGAGGGGGGGGAAGACAAGAAGAAGAGGAAGGACGAAAGAGAGAGGATGCCTGCGCTGTGCACATACGCAGAGAGAGAGACTGACAGACAGAGAGAGAGACAGAGGAGGGAGATAGAAAGAGACAGAGTGATGGGAAGACAAGAACAAGAGAAAGAGAATAATGAGGAGGTTGACAAAGAGTAGAAATGATGAGAAGGGGGAGAGGAAACAGAGCACTTGGAAAGAAAAGAGTTAGGCTACAGAAAGAATAGAACAAGACAGAGGAAGAAGAGAAAGAAGAAACGGAAGAGGGAGACGATGAAGAGGAGAATGATTATTATGAGGAAGAGGAGGAGAAAGGCCAGAGGAAACAGCAGAGAAAAGGGAGACTAAGACAACAACAAAAAAACAGAAAGAGAAAAAAGACGAAAAAAGAGGAAGATGAGGAACAAGAGAATGAGGAGAAGAAAGAAAGACAGAGGAAGAAGAGGAGGAAGAAAATGAGGAGAAGATAGAGGGAGACAATGAAGAGGAGAAGAATTAGAAGGAAGAGGAGGAGGAGAAAGGCAAGTGGAAAAAGCAGAGAAAAGCGAAACTAAGAGAAAAAAATAAGACAGAAAGAGTCAATTCCACTGGGGATCATTAAAGTTACTCTACTCCACTCTACTAAAAGATGAGGAAGAGGAAGACAAGAAACAAGGGAATGAGGAGAAGAAAGAAAGAGAGTGAGAAAAGCCATGTCACCCTGGCAAACAGCGGAGAAGAGATAGAGGAGGACAAGAACCAGTTAGAGGAAGAGGAGGAGAAGGAGGAAGAAGAGGAGAAGGAAGAACAGGAGAGGGAAGTAGCGGACGAGAAGGAAGGAGAGGAGGAGAGGGAAGAAGCGGAGGAGAAGGAAGGACAGGAGGAGAGGGAGGAAGAAGAGGAGAAGGAAGAAGAGGAGGAGAAGGAAGAAGAGGAGGAGAAGGAAGAAGCGGAGGAGAAGGAAGGACAGGAGGAGAGGGGAGAAGAGGAGAGGGAAGAAGAGGAGGAGAGGGAAGAAGCGGAGGAGAAGGAAGGACAGGAGGAGAGGGAGGAAGAAGAGGAGAGGGAAGAAGAGGAGGAGAGGGAAGAAGCGGAGGAGAAGGAAGGACAGGAGGAGAGGGAAGAACGGAGGAGAAGCAAGGACAGGAGGAGAGGGAGGAAGAAAAAGTAACACCAGCAAACAGCAGAGTGGAGCTAGATGAAGATTTCAACAAGCTCAAGACAAAGCAAGAGGAACGAGAAAGAAGAGGAGGATGAGGAAGAAGACAAGAAAGAAAAACGAGAAAGGACTTTTTTCATCCTTTCGAATGAATAGAGCGAGGGGAAGAGAGGAAAAGGCAGAGGAAGAGGATGAGGAAGAAGAGGATGAGGAAGAAGAGGAGGATGAGGAAGAAAAAGTAGAGAAGCGGATGAGCAAAAGAACAAAGTGAGAGAAAGACAAGAATAAAAAACACAGAAAGAAGAAGCGAAAGAAGAGGAGGAATAAGTAGAATGAGAAGAGAAGGAGAAGGAGAAAGAAGGAAAGGGATTCTTTCTGTTTTTCTTTCATCTGGAGGCTTTGTCTTGCGCGCTGCCAGGCTGTGGAGGGATAATCTGCCTCATTACAGGAGGATAAATATTTGACAAGAGAGAAGAAGAGAAGAGAGAGGAAGAAGAAGAGAAGAAGAGGGAGGAAGAAGAATGGCTCTTCATTAGCAAGGCCGTCCATCTCTTCCCATTTTCACAGAGAGAGAGAGCGAGAGAGAGAGAGAGAGACAGAGACAGAGAGAGAGAGAGAGAGAGAGAGAGAGAGAGAGAGAGAG
Source organism: Engraulis encrasicolus (assembly GCF_034702125.1). NCBI lineage: Eukaryota > Metazoa > Chordata > Actinopteri > Clupeiformes > Engraulidae > Engraulis > Engraulis encrasicolus. The sequence continues at coordinate 35,000,298 of NC_085873.1, read as the reverse complement.
AGATAGACAGAGAGAGAGAAAGAGACAGAGAGACAGACAGACAGACAGAGAGAGAGAGCAAAAGATAGAGAGTGACAGAGAGACAGGCAGGAAGACAGACATGAAATGAAATGTGACGTGAAATGAGAGTGAGAGTGTGTATATGTGTGTGCGAGAGAGAGAGAGAGAGACAGACAGACAGACAGACAGACAGACAGACATAAACAAAGAACGAAAGATGGAGCGAGAGAGAGAGAGAGAGAGATTGAGAGAGAGAGAGAGAGAGAACGAGAGAGGGAGATGAGAGTCATAGTGATGTGAGTGGCAGAGGGCAGAGGAAAACACAAAAGATAAGAGGAGCTGGCAACGAGAAAACAAGAGATGCACGGAGGAGGGGAGGAGAGGAGCAACGAGAAGACAAGAGATGCACGGAGGAGGGGAGGAGAGGAGCAATGGGAAGACAAGAGATGCACGGCACAAACAAACAGAGATGGGAAATGTCTTTTCTGCAAAGCGACAACTAATATTTGTCAGAGAGAGAGAGAGAGAGGGATAAAGAGAGAAAGAGAGAGAGAGAGAGAGTTAGATAGAGAGAGTGTTTATGAGAGAGGGAGAGACAGTGTGTGTGTGTGAGAGAGAGAGAGAGAGAGAGAGAGAGAGAGCGCGAGACAGAGAGAGAGAGAGCGCGCGAGACAGACAGAGAGAGAGAGAGAGAGAGAGAGAGAGAGAGAGAGAGAGAGAGAGAGAGAGAGAGAGAGAGAGAAACAGAGAGACAGAGAGTGATAACTAATATTTGGTTTTCACAAGCGTGTCAGATGATTCAAATGAGTGACTGGCGTGCTCGGCTGGAGAACACCACAGGTGTCCTCTTCTACAGCGTACCCATTATATAATGACATTTGGCATATCATCACAGCAGAGTAGAAGAGGAGAGGAGAGGAGAGGAGAGGAGAGGAGAGGATAGGAGAGATGAGAGGAGAGGAGAGAGGAGAAGAGGAGAGGAGAGGAGAAGAGAAGAGGAGAGGAGAGGAGAGGAGAGGAGAGGAGAGGAGAGGAGGAGGAGAGGAGGAGAGGAGTGAAGAGGAGAGGAGAGGAGAGAAGAGAGGAGTGGAGAGGAGAGGAGAGGAGAGGAGAGAGGAGAGGAGAGGAGAGGAGAGGAGAGGAGAGGAGAGGAGAGGAGAGGAGAGGAAGAGGAGAGAAGAGAAGAGAAGAGAAGAGGAGAGGAGAGGAGAGGAGAGGTGAGGAGAGGAGAGGAGAGAGGAGGAGAGGAGAGGACATTTGTCATATCATCACAGCACACGAGGGCTGTAACGATATTGGATCGAACTGAAAAATCGTGATACTCAGAGTCACGATCCTGTATCGTGATGTAAGGAGGCAGTATCATGATACACCCTTTCAACGATTTGTTATCCTTCAGTCCAGAAAACAACCATATGATTCAGTGTGATAGCGCTTCCAAGCTTCAAAAGAGATATATTTCAGAAATCGTGGGCTGTAATGAACCGTAGGTCAAAAATCGTGACACGAACCCAATGATGATTTGAGTGTATTGTTACAGCCCTACAGCACACCCATTTTATTACAGTTTTTCTCGATTGCCTCCACACAAGTTCTGGTACTTCACACACAATTCTCGGAACATCTCACCCATTTCCCAACTCCCCTAACCAATGTCACTGAACACTAAACACAATTCCTTATTTACACTCACATTTCAGTTTTAAAACACACTCTTTTCAAACCACTACACACAATTTTCTGGATTACACACAATTTTCATGAAGAAAAACCCTGGTTGTCGCATTGAACACACTGCCATTCAAAATACTAAAATCAACTGCCACCCTATGTTCACTTCCTCATCAGATGGGCAAACTCTCTTCATACCGGTTTACAATCTGAAATCATCACCCCATAAGGACACACATTGCATGTGATATTGATGAAAACATGAGTGGATGCAGTGAGAAAACACATTTGTTTAGTTTTTGAAGTCCAAAATGTGTTACACAAGAGATCACTTTCATGTGGTTACCCAATATTTTACAATAAAAAAGTAAATTTTTTTAAAATGTCAGAAAAATATGTAAAATATATTTTTTGCCACACATTTGTGTACTCCGAGTCTAAAAACAATATTTCAGTATTTTACTACAGAAAAATACCCTCTTTAGTGAGTAGAACAGTGAAGA
>NC_085873.1:34973124-34988124 GCF_034702125.1 Engraulis encrasicolus | reverse complement strand
ATCTGTAATAGTGGGCATTTCCCGGTGGGCCCCGCTCCCTTTCAGAAATAATGCAAAATACTGTATATATTGTATATAAAAAAATCTTTTTTTAACATTTCTGAAAATAGGGGCCCACTGGTGTGTCAGTTATCAGCGTCTTGCTTTAGCATCTCATCTTCTGAGGTCAACTGTACAGTATCATGATAAAGGGAAAAAAAGCAATATCAAATGTAAGGCGCTTTTCAGGCAAAAGTGCCCGGGCCCTGTTTCTCCCCCAGTCCAGCTCTGGTCCTGAGAGGCCTACAGTGATCTATCAAGCTCTAATACAGTGGTTCTCAAACTTTTTCCCTCATTCCCCCCCCTTCGGAGGGTCTGGATGCTTCCAAGCCCCTCACATGAGCCCTGCTTTAGTAAGGAAAAATGACATTTTGACCTTTCACCGAGGACTCCTTTCGTGAATTTGTGGCTAAAGTCTATGAAGCACCCTTGAGAATCTGATGTCAACATACATAAATATATATTTTTTTCCATTCATTAACTCCTTCCCTCTTTGCGAGACCTTTCACCTAAGCTCGCCTCATATAGCCTAGAGTGCCGTGAATTTCCTGCTGAGCTCCTGAATATATTCCATGAACACTCCTCCGCCTATGTTTATGAATAGAAAATGACAAAATGATACTGAAGGGGCCTGTCTGTGACAGAGAGCTACCCACACACACCCTCTCCCCCTTTCGAATCTGAAGCCATTAAAATGTGAAATGATCTCATGTATTATCCAACCAGAACACATTCCAAAACATGAATATACTTTGACAGAATCTAAATGTTTGAATACTGGCATATTCCCACAGATAGGCATAGCAGAAGACCAAGAATAAGAATGTAGATGTATCTCCGCTTAGTACATGTAGGCCTATTTCAGGGCAAATCTAAATATTTGACTACCAGATAGCAGAAAACAAGAATCCACCATGTAGCCTATAAATCTTCCCCGCGTATTATAATTGTTACATTATACTGCATGCAGGCCTATTATAAAACGTTTGCCTCATTGAAGAAAGTACATGTTTGGCTACTGACATATTACCACAGAGGAGATGAAAAGAAGAAGAAGAAGAAGAAGAAGAAGAAGAAGAAGAAGAAGAAGAAGAAGAAGAAGAAGATCCATGTCTTAATGTTTCGTCAATCTATAGCTATAACTACATAATAATACATTGTATTATTATGAAATGTTTGCTTTGTGGGAGAAGCAAACACTTCATCCATGTACTACATTTGGTATAGCATACACACACACATTCATATAAAACATTTGTCTCGTGGGAGAATCGAAATATTTGACTACTGATATATTCCTACAGGTGGCAGAATAACGGAAATATTAAAACAAGCAGATATCATTCATGTATTATACTTGGTACATGGATACCATACATGCATTATGAAATGTTTGTCTCTTGGGAGAATCTAAATATTTGTCTACTGAGAAGAGGAAGAATACGCTCATACAAACATCTCTGTACACACATGTTCAAACATTACGTGTATGTATTATAATCATTACATATACCGAACATACTGTACGTTTATTATTATAAAACGTTTGCCTCATTATTTTGGCGAGCATATATATAATAAAACCTTCGTCTCTTGGGAGAACCTCAATATTTGTCTACTGAGAAGAGGAAGAATACGCTCATACAAACATCTCTGTACACACATGTTCAAACATTTTGTGTATGTATTATAATCACTACATACACCGAACCTACATATGTTATTATAAAACGCTTGCCTCATTATTGTGGTGAGCATGAATAGTCGACTGTCTCTTGGGAGAACCTCAATATTTGTCTACTGAGAATAGGAAGAATACACTCGTACAAAACATTTTCTGTACAAAACATTTCTTGTATGTATTACAAAAATTACATACACCGAACCTACATATATTATTATAAAAGGCTTGCCTCGTTACTGTAGCGAGCGAGCATGAATAGTCGACTGTCTCAATTAGCATTAGCGGAGGCAGCCTTTTCAAAGCGGAGCATGGCAAGACACTTAGCCCCTGAGATCAATGGCCTCTATTGTGAGCGTGTATCATAGTAATTAGACCCCCCCCTTCATTTCTTACACCCCCGCCCCCCCTGTAATAACCATTTGTCTCGTCTCGGAAAAACACTGGGGGCTGGCTGCAAGCAGTATGACCCTGCTGTATGTTAAGGATGTGTGTGTGTGTGTGTGTGTGTGTGTGTGTGTGTGTGTGTGTGTGTGTGTGTGTGTGTGTGTGTGTGTGTGTGTGTGTGTGTGTGTGTGTGTGTGTGTGTGTGTGAGTGAGTGCGCGTGTGAGTGTGTGCGAGTGTGTGTGTGTGTGTGTGTGCGTGTGCGTGTGTGTGTGTGTTTGTGTGTGTGTGTGAGAGAGAGAGAGAGAGAGAGAGAGAGAGAGAGAGAGAGAGAGAGAGACAGAGAGAGAGAGAGAGAGAGAGAGAGAGAGAGAGAGAGTGTATAATAATAATTTGTCTCGTCTAGGCAACCTTTGGGGCTGGCTGTATGAGGCAGCTAAAACTTAGAGAGATCATGAGAGGAGATACTGTATGCAGTTTCCAGGATCCCAAAACAAAACACGACAACATTGTAAGGTGTGTGTGTGTGTGTGTGTGTGTGTGTGTGTGTGTGTGTGTGTGTGTGTGTGTGTGTGTGTGTGTGTGTGTGTGTGTGTGTGTGTGTGTGTGTGTGTGTGTGTGCGTGTGCGTGTGCGTGTGCGTGTGTGTGTGTGTGTGTGTGGTGCAGGGGGCAATGGCATGCGCGCACAAAATGAATCTGCATGCAATCAGTAGAATGGAAATACGAAATGGGGGGAGGGAGTTTGGGTGATGTAGAGGCAGAGATGGAGAGATACAGTAAGAAGGGTAGAAAAGGGTAGAGAAGGGGGGAAGAGGAACAGGGGGAAGGGAGAAGGAAAACGACAGGAATAAGTCAGGACAGGAAGATAAGATAAATAAATCCAATTTAATGAATAAGCAAACAAAAAATAAGAGATACAAGGCGAATTGCAGATTCTCTGCCTCTCCGCGCCGGGCGGATCAAGTCGAAAAAAGTTCAACTCAAGGCGGAAAATCCGCGGCGGATTTCCAGATGTTCGATAGGAGACCGTTATCGACATTCATATCAGATTCACTGTCCAACGTTAGGAGAGCAAGAGAAGAGCTTGTCTTCTATCCATTTTACATAGATGAATTTACAAAGCATTTTGCGTATGTTTTCACAACATTTATTGACACACAACACCATCGACTAGGCTACGTTGCGAGTGACAGTTCAGCAGTTACGTTGCCTGGTCACCACATTCGAATGGGCCATAGATCCGGGCTCGGTGTGGTCCACTTCAGATAAATCAGCTGGACGTGCACCACTGATTTTAGGCAGAAACTAGGGATGTAAATAAAATCGAAATGTATCGATGTATCAGAAGTATCGGTCAGCGATTTAATCAAATCGCATTGTATCGTGGGGCATTCTTAAGAATCGGAAAGAATCGAATCGCTGGCCCCTGTGCAATGCCCTAGCCCCATAGCACAATAGTAGTGGAAAAGTAATTGGAAAAAATCGAATCGCACTGAATCGCATCGTATCGTGGGGAATTATACGTGGGGAATGTATCGAAAAAAAAATCTAATCCCTGATTGAAGAAATCGATACCGTGTCGTATCGTCATGAAGGCTGTGATTTACACCCCTAGCAGAAACCCGCGTAATGTGTGATCGCGGCCTAAGTCAGTGTTGGAGACAGTCCAGACGGTCAGGTGCATTCCGTTCTCCAAGCGTAAAACAAACATTTTGTCCAGCTATACAGTCCCATGGCAACTCATTAGCTGGACAACTGGAGGGACTTTGGCCAGGTAATAACTGTGTGTGTTTGTGTATGTGTATATATGTGCGTGTGTGTGTGTGGGTGCGCGTGCGTGTGTGTTTGCCCTCCCCAATTCACTTCACTTACCAATAACTCTTTCATTAATGGGTCTACTGTCACCAAATCTGGTTTGCAAACTCTTGTGGGAAATAGACACATCATATTAAACTCTCATTTCAATCTGAAGTCACCTCCAAATATGTGTCATTTGGAGGCCTGGTTGCCATCTTTTTTCAGGGCTTTTTGCCTTTATTTTTGACAGGACAGTGGAGGAGAGACAGGATATGAGTGGGGAGACAGAGACCGGGAAGGATTGGTAAATGACCCAGACCGGAATCGAACCCGCGTTGCCGGTGTAGTAACCTAGTGCCCTACCATTAGGCCACGGCAGGGCCCCAGTTTCCATATCTGACTGCACCTGTTCCTCCCAAAATCTCAGATGCAGGAGAATGTGATTGGATCAGTCACCAAGCTTTTGGTTTTAGCCAGCCAGTGACTACAGACAGAGGCGATTCTAGGGTCAGGTGGGGCCCCAAGCGAAAATACATGAACATTCAAATGAACGTTCAAATGAACATTTAAACCAAAATCGACACTACTGTGGTAAAGTGTGGGCTGTTATCCACTATCTAGGGGCTTGGGGGCCCCAAGCCGCTGCCTGCCTTGCCTGGTGGCAAGATGCGCCTCTGACTACAGAGGTTTCCTGCATGTATTCTTTGTCATTCTTGCGTTGAGGCTTAAAGACCGCACTACAGCCAAATCTGATCTGATCTGATCTTGGGGCCTTGAGCTTCTAAATCCTGTCTGCCCCGAGTGCTGTGATCTCACACTTGACCAGAGAAACTCTACAGGAGGCCTCCCGATGAACAAGATTATGCCATGCAAAGATAACCGAAACACGACACGATAAAACCGCAGCAGTGCAAAAAACTCATAGGAGGCTGGGCCCCGTAGTATGAGTCAACAGAGAGCTGTGTGCTAAACATGGTAAAATAGTAAAAAAAAAAAAAGAAGAGTCACACTTTAAATGCACTTACACTGAAATCACAACATAACCAAGCTGGCCCAGTAGTCAACAGAGAAATCAGAGAACTGCATGCTAAAGATGACCAAATATGGGGTAGCTGCGGCCTCGTGGTTAGGTTCGAATCCCACCCTTACTTCTCCCTACACCAGGGGTTCCCAACCTTTTCCAACTTGGGGCCCACTCGAAATTGTCACAAATGTTCGGGGCCCACCTCTGACCCGATTACAAATAAAACTCACATAAATCAGCAGCAACTAGGGGTGGGCGGTATGGACGGTATACTATCGTAAAAGGTATTTTTTCCATCAAGGTATGGATTTTGGCCATACCGTTCTACCGTGATATAGCGCATTGCATCCTGCAGATGGCAGTATAGACAACGTTTTGAACATCCACCCGACTGACTGCCTCAAGTTGTAGCAATGTGGTTGTAGAGAAACGGCACAATCATTTCCTTTGAATAAGCTTCAAGTGTAAAATGTATGGTGTAGTGAACTATTGTTTGAAATGGTATGTGATGGCAACACATTTCGATTCTGGACTCCACAATTTACTGGGCACGTAATGCAAGCTAACTAGCTAACAGCCCAAGTCATTCATGTCTATGCTGGTGTCTGACAAAATAAATACTTAATGTGCTAACATTGGTTGCCTTACATTTAACACATTGCGCCAGCCGTAACAGCTGTATGTTACTGTTTCCAGTTGAGATAATATCATTCATGATATCTGACTGGGTGATAGTAACTAAAATGACTGTTCACTGTTTAAACTGTGGCATTAGCGATTTCGCTAACGTTAGCACGCTAACCGCTGGTGCAGTGAAAGCTGCCATTGCCATTCAAATGCATTAGTTCTGCAATGCATTGCTAACTGCCTCATGTGAAAGTTCGTTTTTCTTAACTTTATGCCAAGCATAATGGTTTAAGCTGTCATTGTTGATCACAGATGCAAGCACACATTTCAAAATTATCATAAACAACTCCAGAAATAGAAAAAAAAGGTGCAATGAAAGATGTAGTTGATACAATCCACGTTCAGTTCTATTTACTCTCAATGTGTTCAGTTTGACACCCCTCCCTTTTCCCCCTCTCTACCGTAGTTTAACCCCTTCGTCTTCGACACTTGGTGAAATTGACAGTGTTCTATTGGGTAGCATTGCATTGCATAGGCTAGTTTTTGCTTGTTTTAAAAAAATGTAATGGCAAGAATTCACACATATAGCCTATGAAAGGACATTGTGTCATTTCCAAAAATCAAATGCAAAGGTTAAAAAAAATGTTTGTTTTTTTTTTTTTGTCATTTTGCAACGCTTCAATTTTAAACAAAAATTACCATACCGTGATATATACCGTGATATATACCGTGACTAAAATTATACCGAGGTATACATTTTTGGCCATATCGCCCACCCCTAGCAGCAACACACAACAAAATGTGATTATAATTTTTGGAATATTATTTCAAGGCCCACTTGGTATACCTTCAGGGCCCATCAGTGTGCCCCGGCCAATAGGTTGAAAATCACTGCCCTACACCTTCATCCATGGCTGGAGTGCCCTTGAGCAAGGCTCCTAACCCGTTATTGCTACAGGGACTGTAACCAATACCCTGTATCTAAATATCTGTGAGTTGCTTTGGGTAAACGTGTCAGCCAAGTGTAATATAATGTAATGTAAAATAAAAAAGGGTCCCACTTTAAATGCGCTTACACTGAAGTCAGAAGATGACCAAGCTGGCCCACTAGTCAACAGAGAACTGTGTTAAGACTGCATCATAGTAAAAAAAAAGAGAGAGTGCAATCACAAGATGATCAGATGTGGGTTAATGGTGCTTGGCTTTACACAACAAAAATTTTTTAAGTCTGTGCCGCTCAGCGTGAAAAAAAACCCCAAATAGCCGGTCTGTTAGTGTATTGTAGGTCACCCAAAAAACTGTGTGCAGAATGTATTTATAATAAAAAAGGGCCCCAATTCCAAACTCATTTACTGTAAAATCAAAAGCGGACCAGGCATGGGTTAATAATGGTGCTCGGCTCGGCACAAGAAAACAATCCCATTCAAGTCTGTGCCCGCTCGGCTCATCTCTGCTCAGCATGGGACGGCTTATAGATGAGGGGAGAAGATTGTGAGAGTCTCGTTTTTTAATAGAAATGTACAAATTAATCACAGCATGAGGTCCTCTTCCCTTTCCCCTTGCTTCTTCCTCCCAGGGTTGCCAGATGAGACTGACGATTTTGATCCCAAAAACAATGCTCAAAACCCGCCAGGAAGCACTACTTCCCACCCAATTTTAACAAAATTCTATTCATTTCTATGGCCACCAATTTGCAGAAATGCTCTTTTTTAGCCTTTTTTAAACTGGGGCTGACCATCCTATGCAGCACGATTGGGTGGAAAAGCGCCCGATCTGGCAACATGGCTTCCTCCTTCCCCGCGCAGTCACACCCCCTGCTGCAACGCTCAAACCATAGCCCCATCAATATGACTCACACCAGCACGATATGGAGAACAGCAGTGTGTGTGTGTGTGTGTGTGTGTGTGTGTGTGTGTGTGTGTGTGTGTGTGTGTGTGTGTGTGTGTGTGTGTGTGTGTGTGTGTGTGTGTGTGTGTGTGTGTGAGTGTGCGCGTGCACAAACGTGTGTGTGTGTGTGTGTGTGTGTGTGTGTGTGTGTGTGTGTGTGTGTGTGTGTGTGTGTGTGTGTGTGTGTGTTAGTGCGCGAGTGTGTGTGTGTGTGTGTGTGTGTGTGTGTGTGTGTGTGTGTGTGTTAGTGCGCGAGTGTGTGTGTGTGTGTGTGCGTGTTCGTGTTTGTGTGACTGTGTGTGTGTGACTGTGTGTGTGTGACTGTGTGTGTGTGCGTGCGTGTGTGTCTGTGTGTGTGTGCATGCTTGCAGGCGTGCGTGTGTGTGTCTGCAACGAGGCTCTTTGTCTGCTTTTTGCCTCGAAACGACTCATTAAAAGCTCGCCATATTCATCCGTCAAAACCGAGAGGCAATGCAAAACACAACACAGAACAACATCAGGTCAAGGTTGAAGGATCGTTGAAGGCTATTTGATCGAATTTCGAGACGCCATTAAGCCGCCGTTTTCTTTTTGTTTTTTTTGCAAGACTAAGCGGGAACAGATTTAACTCTTATTATTCATCCGCCCCTCGTCCCGTCCCGTCCCGGGAGGGCATTTTAAACACAACAAGAGCCAGAGGGCCGACAGAAAAAAAAAAAAGGTCTTTAACGCGGCAAGGCACAGCACAGCACAGCGCGGCGGCCTCGGCAGAATGCGATGCCGAGAAATCAGCCCCTTTGTCCCTGAAGCGTCTGGGAGAGGAAAAGAACGAAAGAAGAAAAAAAAGAAGAAAAAAAAGAAAAGAAATAAAAATGTTGAGGGTCGATGGCAGAGTTTGAGAAGTTAAGAAGTTCTTTTTTCCCCGCTTCAGCCTCACCAAATATACACTGGAGACATGCACACCCATCCAGGGGAGCTGACAGGGGGGACAAAGGGGTCACTTGTCCCGGGCCCAGGGAGAGAGGGGGCCCAGAATAGCATCATCATTACTCATTGCATCCTCACTACATTGTATTGATTGGGTTTGGGGCCCTTTCAGATGTCTTTGTCCCAGGCCCAGGCAAAGCTGTCAGCGGCCCTGCATCCGTCCATCCACCCACTTATACAAGTAAACATAAAGAAACACACACACACACACACAAACACACACACACACACACACACACACACACACACACACACACACACACACACACGCACACACACACGCACATCTTCAGTCCCTGATGCCCAAGTAACCCACATATCTGCCCACATACTATGTACTATGTGCCCACACACATACACACAGACAGGGAAGCTGACAGGGGTGGACAAAGGAGTCAATAGTCCAGGGCCCAGGGAGATATGGGTTCCAGAATTAGGTCTTCATTATATTGAATGTATTAAGGTGGGGGCCCCTTTCTGATGGTTTTGTCCATGGCCCAGCCAAAAGATGTCAGCTGCCCTGCACACAAACACAGAAAGATACAGACAGACACAGACATGCACACAGACACAGACAGATACAGACAGACACAGACATGCACACACACACAGACAGAGACAGACACAGACATGCACACACACACAGGCTGCAACAGTCTGATTACTTGGGGCATGTGAAGATGTGTAGCCGTGACAGGCAAGTCTGGCAGAGATGCAGGTCCACAAGAAGGTTTTGCGCAAAAGTTGAGGGTTGTTTTTATTTTTCCCACAGCCAAAATCCGTGCACTTATTTACAGTGAGAATAAACTAAAGTCAAAAATGCAAATAAACAAACAATGACACGAGGGTCAAAAGAAAAGAGAAAAATTAACTAACTAAAGTCAAATCAAAATAACTTTGTGCAATAAAGTGACTCACTGTACTGAGTCCTGAGGCTCTCACTCACATAAGTGTGCACGCATGGCTGGCCTTCCTACTGACTGAAACCAAACACATTTTGAAGACACATCAATTCCCCTACTAATTGGCACAAACCAATATTACAGGCAACTAGGGGTTAAATACACAGAAAAAGGCTTTTACTGCCACAGTAAACACATTAAGTGAACAGAAAAGAAATGTTCCTAATACAGGAAAAAGCACACCATACATTCATACAAAAATATTAAAACCAACGCGCTTTATGAGCGTATATTGATTTAGATTGGATGAAACCATTTTGAGCTCACGCACGAGCGCAGTGCGCGAACGCGCCCCACTCGGCAACCACAGTATTTCAGGCATGACAGTGGAGGTGCGCGCCCCTTTAACACTGCAGCCCGAGATGCCGGGAGAAAGGTAAACACTTTGAGACTCAACTTCTTTACTTTACCCTTACCATTAACCTTACTTTTCTCAATAAACATTCAAAGATTAACAATAGACTGTCTGCTTGTTGTTATTTAAATTACTGGGCATTTTAAAACATGTAGCATTTCGCTAGGTGGTAAAACGGCATTGCAAACAAACAATTGTAAACAATGTTGCGAGTTTGGTGCGTGCACTCACCCTCTCGCGGTGAAATCACTCACATGTTAAAAAGCAGGTGTTTAAAAGCAGTCCAAGGTTCTCAGCAATCCACATGATGAACAGTAAAGGTTAAAAGCAATCATATTAGCGATCTCAGTTTCTGGTTTTCTCATAGTCCATTCAAACATTAAAAACAATAGCAGCCATTTCCTGGCTGGTGGTCATGTGACTCAGTCACGTGATGCGAAGACGCAGAGTCACAGCATCACACACCCCCCCACTTAAGACTGAACCTCCTCATTGAGGCAGGTCAGGAAGTCAGCAATGACATGGACTTGCCACTGCGACACTTCATCACGAAGCGGAAGGGATGCATTGCCAGGTATCAGCCGACCAACCCCAGGAAGAATTGGATAGCCTTCTTGGTTGTGGGGCGACGGCAGCTGCGGATGGCGTCCACTTTGTCCACCTGCGGCTTGACTCCACCCACCAGGGCGTAGCCCAGGTAGCAGACCTCGGTCTTTGCCAGCTGACACTTGCCCGAGATGATCACCAAGCCCGCCTGGTGACTGCGATGGAAGAAGTCCTTCAGATGACTCAGGTGGTCTTCCCAGGTGGCGCTGTGGACCACCACGTAGTCGATATCGGCCCCCTGTAAAACCTGGTCCTCTTGAAATGGGATCATCTTCGGTGCGGCCCATACCCTTGGAAATGGGGTTGGGGCCTGTTCGGCCGATGTCGTCACAAGGTTGGAGGGAACACTGCTCACTCTGCTCATTCTTCCTACGCCGTAGTCAGAGGGGTCCACGCTGGCTGTGCGAGATGAGGTCAGGCTGATGGGTCCGGATGGCGTCTGTCCCTCCAGCCGCTCCGCACTGACAAATGACTGGAGTAGCCCGAACCGACACTGAAGGGCCCTCAGCCGCCGCTCTTGCTCTTGGGTTTCTCGCTCTCGCCGCATGTCGCGCTGGTGTTGCTGCTGCATGAACTGCCTGAGCGTCACGTCCCAGCCCCCTCGTCTGTCGCCGTCTGCAGGTCAGTGCTGGTGCTGTGGTTCCTCTTCACCTCTGTACTCTTCAACACTGTCGACACTACGGTTGGCTCCTCCTTCTGCCATCTTACTTCTGTAGGACTGGATGTTGTTCGTCTGCACTTCTGCTGGTCACTGGCTCCCAAAACCGCTGCCACCAAATGTGAAGATGTGTAGCCGTGACAGGCAAGTCTGGCAGAGATGCAGGTCCACAAGAAGGTTTTGCGCAAAAGTTGAGGGTTGTTTTTATTTTTCCCACAGCCAAAATCCGTGCACTTATTTACAGTGAGAATAAACTAAAGTCAAAAATGCAAATAAACAAACAATGACACGAGGGTCAAAAGAAAAGAGAAAAATTAACTAACTAAAGTTAAATCAAAATAACTTTGTGCAATAAAGTGACTCACTGTACTGAGTTCTGAGGCTCTCACTAACATAAGTGTGCACGCATGGCTGGCCTTCCTACTGACTGAAACCAAACACATTTTGAAGACACATCAATTTCCCCTACTAATTGGCACAAACCAATATTACAGGCAACTAGGGGTTAAATACACAGAAAAAGGCTTTTACTGCCACAGTAAACACATTAAGTGAACAGAAAAGAAATGTTCCTAATACAGGAAAAAGCACACCATACATTCATACAAAAATATTAAAACCAACGCGCTTTATGAGCGTATATTGATTTAGATTGGATGAAACCATTTTGAGCTCACGCACGAGCGCAGTGCGCGAACGCGCCCCACTCGGCAACCACAGTATTTCAGGCATGACAGTGGAGGTGCGCGCCCCTTTAACACTGCAGCCCGAGATGCCGGGAGAAAGGTAAACACTTTGAGACTCAACTTCTTTACTTTACCCTTACCATTAACCTTACTTTTCTCAATAAACATTCAAAGATTAACAATAGACTGTCTGCTTGTTGTTATTTAAATTACTGGGCATTTTAAAACATGTAGCATTTCGCTAGGTGGTAAAACGGCATTGCAAACAAACAATTGTAAACAATGTTGCGAGTTTGGTGCGTGCACTCACCCTCTCGCGGTGAAATCACTCACATGTTAAAAAGCAGGTGTTTAAAAGCAGTCCAAGGTTCTCAGCAATCCACATGATGAACAGTAAAGGTTAAAAGCAATCATATTAGCGATCTCAGTTTCTGGTTTTCTCATAGTCCATTCAAACATTAAAAACAATAGCAGCCATTTCCTGGCTGGTGGTCATGTGACTCAGTCACGTGATGCGAAGACGCAGAGTCACAGCATCACAGGGCACCTTTTACATTTTACTTTTTTCTCCTTCCAGACTTTTAGCAGCAAATGTCAGGCCCTCTCTGCACACACTGACGGAAATTGATTTTCGTTTTTTTCATGCCGGAAAATGCTGGAAAGCAAAGAAAGAAGGGTATGTTTGTGTGTGTGGGTGTGTGTGTGGGGGGGGCAGTTATGGTGACAGGGACAAAAGTGCCTTTTCAGAATGCTAAGTAGCGACTGGGGCCACAGGGGTGAGAGAGTGAGGAGTGAGGGGCAGCTAGGGTGCGAGGGAGGTAACATGGGGACCGGAGAGCCAATGTGACTTAGACCTCTGTGTGTGTGTGTGGGGTGTGTGTGTGTGTGTGTGTGTGTGTGTGTGTGTGTGTGTGTGTGTGTGTGTGTGTGTGTGTGGTGTGTGTGTGTGTGTGTGTGTGTGTGTGTGTGTGTGTGTGGGTGGGTGTGGGGTGTGTGTGTGTGTGTGTGTGTGTGTGTGTGTGTGTGGTCTGTCTGACTGTTACGCCAAGGAACCCGGGTTTGACTCCGTCCTGAGGTCATTCATTGATAGTCCCCCATCTCTTCCGTCCATTTCCTCTCATCTCTGTACAGTCTTGTCTTGCAAAATAATACAGGCCCAAAAAGAACATGAAACTATAAAGGGGTAAGATAATGGTTAACATGCACAGTGCACACTGTAACATATTTCATATTCCATCTCTCAACAACAACGGAGCGCGCCACAGGCAACAGACAGTCTCATCAAGGGTACTCGTTACCATAACAATTAGAATCATCAGCGATGAACAGACAGCACAATATGACACCATTAGCTGGCAGGCCTATGGAGCAGTTATATATAGGGAGAACAGGGATGAGCAATAGAGAGACAGACAGGTGAAATGGACAGAAAAACCTTGAGTGTGTGTGTGTTTGTTACAGGTGAAATGGACAAAGCCATTTATTTTTTATACATATATTTTTTTGAGGTTTTTCAACTTTTTTTTCAACTGGGGTTTTTCAGGACAGTGGAGAATGGGACAGGAAATGAGTGGGAGAGAGAGAGAGACGAGGGAGGATGGGGAAATGACCCGGGTCGGGATTCGAACCCGGGTTGCCCGGATATAGCAGTCCAGTGCCCAGCCGACTAATAAGCCGGAGAGAGACACCTCGAGACAGAAACACATGCATCGCTACACAGTCAAACGACAATAACAATTCAAGCTTTCAAGAAACGTATCATGTACATGTATCTATATCTTAAAAAAAGGACAAAGGAATCCATCATAACAAAAACAGTGAAACATTAGTCTCTTACCAACAACAGGCATTTGTCAACACTCAAACAGACACACTGGCCCTACCGTGGCTGATATGGTAGGGCACACGTTTACCACTCGGCCGACCCGGGTTCGATTCCTGGTCCGGGTCCTTTGCCGGACTTTCCCTGCCTCTCTCTCCCAGCTAACTTCCTGTCTCTTCTCCACTATCCTGTCTCACAAAAAACAATAAAGGCTGAAAAGCCGCCAAAAAATACTTAAAAACAAAAAAAAATCACTGGCGTCTGCGCATTTATTTATGCGGTTTTGTGAAACCACATGTTCCTGCGCGTGCCCGTGTGTGTATGAATGCATGCATGTATGTATGAATGTGTGTGCATACTACATGCCAGTATATGGAGATGTGTGTATACCAGGGGTGCCCAACCTTTTTTTAACCGAGATCTACTTTTGAAATTGATGGTCGGCCGTGATCTACCAAGTAAAATTTAAGGATGTCGGTATGAAAATTCCCATTTATTTACAAATCACCATTTATTAATCACCTTTATTATGAACAAAATGTGTTTTAGTAGGCTATGGTCGTTTTTAAAGTGTGTTGAATAGCCTATGTTTACAAAGCAATGTAGCACTGATAGTATGCAGACATAATTTCAATCCTACACAAGCCCTAAACTGAAACAATTTCAAAATGATCAACATTTGGTATATAAAAGGCCTATGTAGGCACATAGGCCCTATTTCTAAAATATGATGAAGTTATCAAATGCCTTCAGTGGTACAAATTTAAAAGAAACCATTTCACCATTCACCATTTGTTGTGGGTAAATAGTAGGCAAGTTAAGTAGTTAAGTTCACTATATTGAGAGAGAGAGCGAGAGAGAGAGAGAGAGAGAGAGAGAGAGAGAGAGAGAGAGAGAGAGAGAGAGAGAGAGAGAGAGAGAGAGAGAGAGAGAAGGAGCTCATTGGATTGGGTAACACCCCTGTTAAGAGTGACTTCTTCTATTAAGGTTTTTTCCCAGCTCTCTGGGACAGTAGCACAGCAGGCTTTCTATTTTGAGTTTGACCAATTGTTTTTTCCACAACTGGAGCAAGAAACAGCACAAATTGAAGTGAATTCCATACATGTCAAAAACTAAAATTTCCCTTACACTCGGCATGCGATGTAAACGCAGTTATCGATGATGCGATTAGCGATTTGGACGAAGATCCTCGCATCTCGCCACGTCATAACGCATCGTTGCGCACATGATCTGTTACTCACCCGATGTTACATGTTTGCACACATGAACCAACTGCAATACCCTCACGGTCACCCCCTCATTCTGTGTTACCCTAGGACTAATTATCCAACCTTTACAGTACCAGCAGCTTACTACACAGCCTACTTTTGAAAGACAGTATTTTTCCTGTCATATACACGTCTCGCAATCGACTGCCAATCCCCTCGAGATGGACTGGTAACTCGCGATCGACTGGTTGGGCACCCCTGCTGTATACAGTAATAAGGTGTAATGGGAGAGAATG
>NC_085873.1:34965624-34968124 GCF_034702125.1 Engraulis encrasicolus | reverse complement strand
TCAGCCCTGAAATTTACCCTCCATGGCGGGTGGACGGGTGCTATTTCCAACCCTGCTGTGTGTGTGTGTGTGTGTGTGTGTGTGTGTGTGTGTGTGTGTGTGTGTGTGTGTGTGTGTGTGTGTGTGTGTGTGTGTGTGTGTGTGTGTGTGTGTGTGTGCGTCCATGTGTCTTTGTTTACGTGTGTCTGTGTGTGTGTGTGTGTGTGTGTCTGTCTGTGTCTGTGTCTGTGTGCGTCCATGTGTCTTTGTTTACGTGTGTCTGTGTGTATCAGTGTGTGTGTGTGTGTGTGTGTGTGTGTGTGTGTGTGTGTGTGTGTGTGTACATGTTCCAGTGTGTGTGTGTGTGTGTGTATGTTCCAGTGTGTGTGTGTGTGTGTGTTCCAGTGTGTGTGTGTGTGTGTGTGTGTGTGTGTGTGTGTGTGTGTGTGTGTGTGTGTGTGTGTTGCATGTGTGTGTGTGTGTGTGTGTGGTGTCAGTAATGTGGACGTCCTGCCTCGTCAGTCGTCTCCCAGTCAGTCACCCTGCAGCAGCACGCTGACAAATGCCACCGCAGACACCTCATCACACACCAAGCACAGCACTGACAGCAGAGGAGGAAGACGGAGGGATGGAGAGAGAGAGAGAGAGAGAGAGAGAGAGAGAGAGAGAGAGAGAGAGAGAGAGAGAGAGCGAGCGAGAGAGAAGGGGGGGGCAGAGAGAGACATACAGACAGACAGGGAGAGAGAGACTCAGAGATAGAGAGAGAGAAAAAGAGAGAGAGGGAGAGGGAGAGAGAGAGAGAGAGAAAGAGAGATATAGAGAAAGTGTGAGTGAGAGAGAGAGACAGAGAGAGGAAAGAGAGAGGGATAGACATAGAGAGAGAGAGGAGAGAGAGAGAGAGAGAGAGAGAGAGAGAGAGAGAGAGAGAGACATGGTGCGTAGAGGCAGGGCCGTATTAATGCGCAATCTAGATATGGCTGCAGCCTAGAGGCCCCCACCTGCCAAGGGTCCCTGATAACAGAATTGTGACAAGATATAAATTGTATAATGTTAACTAGTATTTTTCTTTGAATGATTTTGTAACTTTTGGTTATTCTGATGCAAACAGGCAAGGTAACGAGGGACATCCGAACTGATGTGAAATGAGTGACAGAGAGAAAGAGAGAGAGAGAGAGAGAGAGAGAGAGAGAGAGAGAGAGAGAGAGAGAGTGTTGGAGAAAAGAGGGGAGGTATAAGGAGGAGAAGGAGAGACGGAGGGGGAAAGGAGAGGGAGAGAGAGATGGAGAGAGCTAAAGAGAGAAGGTGTGTGAGAGAGAAAAAAGACAGGATGGATAGATTAGAAGGGGAAAAAGTAAAACAGAACAAAGTCTAAAAAAAATGATAGCCATCTTTTCTTTTACCCTCTCTGTATCACTCTCACCATCTCTGTGAGAGCGAAAAAAAGGGGGAATTGCAGCATTTTCTCTGGTTTCTCTCTGTGCCTACTCCATCTCTTGTTCTGCCTTTGTCAGCAAAACGGCTGCCATGCCGAAAAAGCAGACGAGGAATATGCAGCCGTCTGACAGACTATCCATCCTCTAAAAACTCAATAGTGACAAGCCAGACCAGGCTGGGGCTAAGCCAGGCCAGCTACCAGACAGCAGGTTTACTGTAGGTGGGGGGAGGGAGGTAGAAAGGCAGAAAGAAAGAAAGAAAGAAAGAAAGAAAGAAAGAAAGAAAGAAAGAAAGAAAGAAATAAAGAAAGAAAGAAAGAAAGGAAGAAGGTTAGAAAGAAAGAGGTACAAACGGAGACAGAGAGATGAGGTATGAAATAAAGAAAGAGAGAAATAATTAAAGAAGAAAGAAAGAAAGAAAGAAAAAGAAAGAGAAGAAAAGAAAGAAAAATGGAGGGAGAATAACAGACAGATAAAAATAGGGAGAGAGAACGAAATTGACAGGGTGTAAAAGGAACTGACCAAGGAGAGAGAGCGAGAGAGAGAGAGAGAGAAGGGGGGGGGGAGACAGAGAGAGAGAGAGAGAGAGAGAGAGAGAGAGAGAGAGAGAGACAGAGAGAGAGAGAGAGAGAGAGAGAGAGAGAGAGAGAGAGAGATGGAGAGAGAGAGGGGGGGGAAGAGAGAGAGAGACAGAGAGAGAGAGGGAGAGAGAGAGGAGAGAGAGGCGGGGGGGGGAGAGAGAGAGAGGGAGGAGGGGGGGAAGAGAAAGAGAGAGAGAGGGGGGGGGGTGTATTTCTGCATATATAAAATCAAAACGCCACACTGTAATTTATCTCCAGTACCAAGATAGAGACACAGGGTTGAGACAGGAACATCCAAGCTGAAAGATGAATAGAACAGTGAGGAAAAATAAGAGGTGTGTGTGTGTGTGTGTGTGTGTGTGTGTGGTGTGTGTGTGTGTGTGTGTGTGTGTGTGTGTGTGTGTGTGTGTGTGTGTGTGTGTGTGTGTGAAGGCGTGTGTGTTGTGTGTGTGTGTGTGTGTGTGTGTGTGTGTGTGTGTGTGTGTGTGTGTGTGTGTGTGTGTGTGT
>NC_085873.1:34958124-34960624 GCF_034702125.1 Engraulis encrasicolus | reverse complement strand
GTTTTGAATAGCACAAATATATACAGTATACCCACTTCAAAAAATGCTCAAATATACAGTATACCCACCATAAAAAAGTAGACTACACCACTGCCACCGCTGGAAAGTTCCAGAACAGTATGGAAAAAGTAGTTATGAATTGCACTGATTTAACACTTGTGTGTACAGGAGGAAAATGACAGACAAGTGGTCATACTCAGGGCCGGATTATGATGGCCTAGGGGCCCTAGGCTAAAGGTTGCGATAGGCCCCCTGCAGAATTTAAAAAATATATTTTATTTATTTGCACATGGGGAATGCCTCTTGAGATGCAACATCTCATTTTCAGTAGGGTCCCCTTGGAACTGAACAATAAAGACAGTACAAGACAAAACATTACATCGTACAAGACAACATACATTCACACACTCATTCAAACAGCAGCCTCTTCGTTCCCCCACCTCTACAACCCCCGAAAGCAGTATGTTTCATCGTGACACAATTCCATAAACAGTGTCACAATTCCGAGCTACAAATGAAGTCTAAATTACAAAGTGCATGAAAGTCCTTATGCACAACCCTGCAGTTGTCCAGGAGCAGGTGTAAGGCAGGAAAACTTGATCAAAATAAAAAGTTCATTTAACACTGATTAAACATGATACTGTTCTTTTTTTTTCCAATTTATTTTTTGGAGTGAACAACGTGTTTCGTCCAGTGCGTCTTCAGGTTTGCTTTAAGTCTAAATTAAGTTTTAACAAGAAATTATTTTTTTCATTACTGCATCTGCAATTCAGCATTATTATTTTCCCCTCTTTAACCAATTAAGCTCGCAAGTTGAGTTTCTGAGAAACCTAACTACCGTTATACATACAATACGAAAATAGGATTTTAAGTTTGAAAGATTCAACTCCACGTTGCAAACCCTGTCTGATGTGTGTACTTTAAGTTGAACAAAATCAATGGATACATAATCAACACATTGCGCCAACAAAAAAAGTTGCACTGCAAACTTAAATGCAATTGTGTAGGAATTTAGTGGAGCTGATTTTTAAATAAAATAACATAAAATCATAAACATGATTGAGGGTCTCTCTATGCTTCATGCTTTAAGGTCTTTAATCCCTTTGGTAACCTCAAGGATGAGGGGGACAAGTCAACTAAACACATCTACATAGATCGCCTCAGAATCATATTATCAGGCATAAATAGATCCCACAGTACCATTCAATTTATTACATTATATTACATTACATTACATTGCATTTGGCAGACGCTTTATAATCAAAGCGACTTTCAAAAGAGGACATAAAAGAGGAATTTCAGTTCAACTAAGGCAGGGGTTCCCAAACTTCACCATGACAAGGCCCCCCACATACCGGTAGATTCCAGCCAAGGCCCCACCTACATGAGCCAAGCCACACATTTGTTTATGTGTCCCACTGTTCAGAAAATGAAGATGATAATAGTATAATATTCACAGATATAATATAATGCTGTTCTAAACTATTGGGGATATTGTTTAGCTCATATTTTGGTGTTCTTTGCTTTACGTTAGTTGTTCAGTGAATTCCATGATTTATTTTGTTGCGCTGGACGTTTACTACCAACTTGCCATGGCCCCCCTTGCATTCTCTCACGGTCCCCCCAGGGGTCCCCGCTGCCCACTTTGAAAACCACTGGCCTAAGGCTTCAGTTGGACTAAGACAATCATTTGAAATTTGTTTAACTGCATGTAAACGTATGGACTGGGTAAGAAGAGTCAATTTGTTGCTGCCCAACATACTATTATATTTGTTTCTTCATTCATACTTCTACGAAGTGAAACATCTTTTGTGGGTGTCAGATAGCAATGGAGAGTAAAAACAGGAAAGGAAAAGCAAAGACAGAGACAGAGACGCAAGACAAAGAAGAGAAGAGAAAACAAGAGATGTAGAGCGAGAGCGAGAGAAAGAAATACATGCAGAGAGAGATGTAGAGTGAGAGCGAGAGAAAGAGAGACATGCAGAGAGAGAGAGAGAGAGACAGAGAGAGAGAGAGAGAGAGAGAGAGAGAGAGAGAGAGAGAGAGAGAGAGAGAGAGAGAGAGAGAGAGAGGGAGAGAGAGAGAGAGAGAGAGATAGGCAGACAAGTCACTCAAACAGTTTGACAACCCCTGCAAACCTGCTACAACACACAGAGGATGTGAGCTGTGTGGTTGAGCTTTTGGGGTTTTCGGGGAGGGTTATAATGATGCAACATCAGGCAGGTATGACAACAGCGGTTACTCCAAACACTACAAAACACTACCTCCTACTCTTAACTCTACCGTCTCCTCTCTCGCCCTTTCTTTGTTCTCTCTCTCTCTATATACTGTATATCTATATCTGTCTTTCTCCCCCTCTCTCTGCAGCAAGTCACTCAAACAGTTTCTCTCTCGTTCTCTCTCTCTCTCTCTCTCTCTCTCTCTTTCTCTCTCTCTCTCTCTCTCTCTCACACTCTATCTCTCTCTTGCTTGCTCGCTCGCTCTCTCTCTCTCTCTCTCT
>NC_085873.1:34913124-34923124 GCF_034702125.1 Engraulis encrasicolus | reverse complement strand
TCTCTCTCTCTCTCTCTCTCTCTCTCTCTCTCTCTCTCTCTCTCTCCCTGTCATTCTCTCTCTCTCTCTCTCTCTCTCTCTCTCTCTCTCTCTCTCTCTCTCTCTCTCTCTCTCTCTCTCTCTCTCTCTCTCTCTCTGTCCTCATGAAAGAAAGGAAGGGATGGCATATTATCTCTCTCTCTACTCATGAGAGAAAGGAAGGGGTGGCATATCCCCCCCCCTCTCTCTCTCCCTCTCTCTTTCTCTCTTTCTCTCTCTCTCTCTCCTCAAATTCTCTCTTCTCAAATTCAAATTCAAATTCAAATTGTGCTTTATTAGCATGACTGTAATGATACAATGTTGCAAAAGTGTGAACATTTACAGAAGATCTGTTTGCGTGTTTGTGTGTATGTTTGTGTGTGTGCATGTACGTGTGTATGCGTGTGTGCATGTCCGTGTGTGAGTGTGCAGTGGTGTAGTCTACATAGAACGCGGGTACAGTATATGGAGTATACCCACTTCAAAATGTCAGGGATTTCAGTATACCCAATTAAAATGGATTGATCCATTATTTTGAATAGCACAAATATATACAGTATACCCACTTCAAAAAATGCTCAAATATACAGTATACCCACCATAAAAAAGTAGACTACACCACTGTGAGTGTGTATGTGTGCGTGTGTGTGTGCATGCATATGGACAGGCATGTGGGGGTGCGAGGGTGTGTGGCTGTGTGTATGTATTATTATTACATTTTTACACTATACATTTTTACATTACACATTCTCTCTCTCTCTCTCCCTTCTCTCTTTTCACTCCATCCCTCATCACTCTCGATAGTGACTCACCGTATTCTTTCTGTCACTGCCCCCCTCTCTCTCTCTCTCTCTCTGTCCCTGTCATTCTCTCTCTCTCTCTCTCTCTCTCTCTCTCTCTCTGTGTGTCCTCACGCTGTTCCCACGCTCCTAGGGCCCCCGGAACACAACATGGCCGCCAGGTGGGAGCCCTTCTGTCCCGGGAAGACGAGCGTGCCAAGTAAACGGCGTGAAGGAAGGGAAGGGAAGAAAAACAAAGAGACAAACAGTGAAATAAACAACAACAGCCGTATTCCCCTCACGGGTCTTGCTCTGGTCGTCAAGACGACGGGGCGCCATGTGATTATGGGATGTGCCCATGGTGCACCACCGACTGGGCTGGTGTTGCCTGGATGCCTAGATCCCTGCATGCTCTCTTGTTTTGGATTCCGTAGTAGCAGACAGGATTATTGGGAGAGAAGGAGGGAGGGAGAGAGGGAGGGAGAGAGGGAGAGAGGGAGGGAGAGAGAGAGAGAGAGAGAGAGAGAGAGAGAGAGAGAGAGAGAGAGAGAGAGAGAGGCAGTGACAGAGAGAATACGGTGAGTCAGTATGGAGAATGATGAACGGATGGAGTGAAAGAAGAGACGGGAGAGAGAGAGATAGAGAGAGAGAGAGAGAGAGAGAGAGAGAGAGAGAGAGAGAGAGAGAGAGAGAGAGAGAGAGAGAGAACAGAGGGGAACAGAGAGAGAGAATACACAGAAAAAAGGACAGGACTACAGCAGGTATTCAAAATTGAGGTGATCCGGATAGATGCAGAGATTGACTCAGAGAGAAAGAGAAAACGAGTGATGGACAGATAAATGTATGGAGGAAGTCACTGTGACAGATGGAGAGAGAGAGAGAGAGAGAGAGAGAGAGAGAGAGGAAGAGAGATGAGAAGAGAGATGAAACGAGTTGAAGATGAAACGAGATGGAGATGGTTGCAGTACAGAGCCCTGGCAAGATAAATGAAGGAGGGACTCTCATGATACAAGAGAGATGGAGAGAGAAAAGTCATGGGAGGACAAGAGAGATGAAGAAAAAAAGATAAAAAGATAAAACAACACTAGTGAAAGAGGAAGAAAGGCAGCAATATCAATCTGCTCAAAATTGCCTTGTTTACTTTAGTCTATCCATCCTATTTATGTACTTTACTCGGTGACAGTTGTGGAAAACAATGTAAGTAAATAAATTGAACCCAAACTATATAAAGAGATCAGATCAGTGCAGAGCAGATAGAAGAATAGATAATAGAATCGAGGGGAGTAGCAATGTTATACAGTACAGAGAGGTATAGCAGTCAGAGATGGAAATGGATGAGAGAGAAGGAAATAGGTGAAAGAAGAGATCGATGGTTGAATTTACTGGATAAAAATGATGTTGTTGGATGGATGGATGGATGGATGGATGGATGGATGGATGGATGGATGGATGGATGGAAGGATGGATGGGTAGATGGATGATGGATGAATAAACTGGATATAAGTGTTGCTCGATGAAAAGATAGGTGAAAGTTTGGATGGATGGATGGATGGATGGATGGATGGATGGATGGATGGTAGCAAAAATACAATATGAATATATTGACGGATGAGTGTAAGTATATGTGGATGGATGGATGGATGGATGGATGGTATTATAAGGCACTTCTCCACATACAACTCGGCCGTGTCATGCTGTGCTGTGTGTCAAGCTGAGTGGTGTTGTTAACTCAGCCTCGTTGGTGTTTCCATTGCAAACAGTGTTTTTATTAGCGTTGTCATGTAGCATTACTTCATGTAGGCTACACTCTAAGAAGGAATAGTGTCATATTTGACACATTTATTGTGTTAAGGTGATTTTAACACATAGTGTGTGGAATATGACACAACATGTGTATTACTCATTTAAAATGCTGTGTTTGACACATTTTCTGTAAAAAATTGTACATTCATACTGTAATTCTTATCGTAAATATATTTTAAATTTACAATGTAGCCGAAAACTGTGGTTTGAATATTACACAAAATTCTTTTTTACATCTTTGATTCCTTGTTCTTACACTATTATTACCCCTTTCTTACACACATCTAACAATTGACACAATATGTGTTGTCCCTGAGCACACACATTCAAATGTGTTGTCCCTGAGCACACACATTTTGTGTGTCTACAGTATAGCCTAGTTGTTGTTTTTTATTCACCGGTAAGGGTGAGCTGACACACGGAATTCTGGGTAGTAGACAGTAACAGTGCCCCCTCAGCTCAGTTCAGCCAGCCGAATAAAAACAGTCTTGGTTTTCAAGTTATGCTGTGCCGTAACAATAGGAAAAGTTTGGAGGGCTACGGCGTTTTTGGTTGGTAGTCCGAAGGTGCTCTTTGGTCAAAAAAATAGGATGCAAAATAAGCGAAGTATCCAAGGCACTCTTCCCAAAAAAGTTAAAATAGCTTTATTAAATGGCTAAATCATTGTAGAAAAGTTAAAAACGGCAACATGTTTCGGCCAAGGAGTGGCCTTCATCAGGGCAGAGTCAATACTGAAGCGTCACTGGCGCAGGTAACAAAAGAAAAGTTTGACAGGGGTTTGACGGGTGATTGACAGGTGGGCGGAAATTGGTCATGACGCACCGCCTCCTCATCGTCCTAAAAACACACACAACTAGGAGAAAAGGCATGAAAAATGAAAATGAAACAAAATAATCCATGTTGTGCTGTGCTGTGCTTATGCTGTGCCATCCTTGCTGATCAACATGCAATAAACGGCGGCCGAGTCATGCCGTGTCGAGCTGTGCAGGGTAGAACACAGGCATTGGAAAAGGGCCTAGAGATATTGATAAATGAATCAGTGGACTAGAAAGATATTGACAGTCAAATGTAAGGGTATATGGATGGATGGATGGATGGATGGATGGATGGATGGATGGATGGATGGATGGATGGATGGATGGATGGATGGATGGATGGATGGATGGATGATTGATTGGATGGATGGATGGATGGATGGATGGATGGATGGATGGATGGATGGATGGATGGATGGATGGATGGATGATTGGATGGATGGATGGATGGATGGATGGATGGATGGATGGATGGATGGATGGATGGATGGATGGATGGATGGATCAAAACATGGAAACGGCAGTAAAAAAAAGGTGTGAGGACAAAAACAAATGAGGATAGAAAGTCATCAATTTGAAAGACAGAGAAGACAGAGAGAGGAAAGAGCAAAAGATGGGCAATTGTACAATGAACGATATGCCAAGATAGTCAACAGAAAAATAAATAAAAAGAAACACACACATTTAGCAGAAAGAAAGATGGGAAAGCATGTCAACAAGGGGGGATAGTTAAAGAAAGAAAAACACAAGATACAAACGAGAGATACGGAAGATGGAAGCAGAGAAAAACAGAAGAGGACAGGATGAGGCATGGAGGAAGGGATGAAGAGAGATGGCTGAAGATGGAGGGATCGATAGAGGGGTGGAGCTTTAGTGACTACAGGGGCTATGCTGGAGGGAGATGGGGAAGGGTGGAAAGATGAAGGCAGCGGCGGAAAGAGAGAGAGAGAGAGAGAGAGAGAGAGAGAGAAAGAGGAAAAAAAGAGTGATAGCAGGAGTGAGGGATAGATGATAGAGAGAGAGAGAGAGAAAGAAAGAAAGAGAGAGATAGTAAGAGAGATGGAGTGTGTGTGTGTGTGTGTGTGTGTGTGTGTGTGTGTGTGTGTGTGTGTGTGTGTGTGTGTGTGTGTGTGTGTGTGTGTGTGTGTGTGTGTGTGTGTACTATGCTAAAGTGTGTGTGCGTGCGTGCGTGTGTGCGTGCGTGCGTGCGTGGGTGCTCTCTTGCCAGCCATGCATTTTAATCCAGTATTTACTCAGCCCCCACCTCGCTTGCCTCCCCGCCGCCCGCCACCCCTTCTTCTCAGGAGCAAAAGAGAAGGACAAGAGAGAGAGGAGGATGCGTTCTTCAAAAACACAAAACAGTGCAGATAAAGAAAGAAAGACATTAGCCTCCAAAAGGAGGGATTAGCTCCCAAAACGGTAAACAAACAACCCAATCAAAGTGTAATTAGGGCCGTAATTGCAGACAAAATGGAGAGGAAGACGATTTAACTTTGACTTTGAAGACACCAAGGAAAAAACAAGAAGTTAATGAGAACAAAAAAACATTAACTTTATTCCTCAAAGCGGTGCGTATTTGTTTACTCGTTGCTGTGAGACTGTGTGAAGTGAACACTGTCGTTTGGTGTCTTTTTATTGGTGCTTTTGTTTCCCTCAGTGTGCTGGTCTTTGAAAACTGGACACTTTTTGCCACTTAAAATAATGATATAAAGTTTGGCAAGGTAGGCCTACTGAGAGAAAGTGTTCTTCTTTTTCTTTTTCTTTCTTTTTTCAACCTCTGCTGAAACATTTCATTTCTCTGCCTCTTTCAGGAGAAGTTCCGCAGGGCGCTGGTCAATCACACACACGGGGGTGGATCTAGCCATTTTGGGGTCCTAGGCAAAATAAAACATGGGGCCCTCAACAGTCATTATATAGACATGATATATATCATTATATTAACATTATATATTTTAGTGTTTCATCTTTGTTTACTTGACATAAGTGACAAATTAAGATCAAGCCTACTATTTTGTGTCCTTACCGCGACTGCTGTGACAGCTGGGGGCCCCTATGGAGGGCAGAGTTGTCCGGGGCCCTAGGCAATTGCCTAGATTTGCCTAAGGGAAAGTCCGCTCGGACGCAGCTACCTGCCTTCACACTCAAACACTTTTGTCCACGCTTTTCAGTC
The DNA here is from genome assembly GCF_034702125.1 of Engraulis encrasicolus. Lineage (NCBI taxonomy): Eukaryota > Metazoa > Chordata > Actinopteri > Clupeiformes > Engraulidae > Engraulis > Engraulis encrasicolus. The sequence continues at coordinate 34,917,539 of NC_085873.1, read as the reverse complement.
TCCACTTTTCATCACTCACATTTTTTTCCATCTTTCTTTCCTTCTTTCTTTCTTATTTTCTTTCTTCCTTTCTTTCCATCCTTCTTTCTTTCTTTCTTTCTTTCTCACAAAATCTTCTTTCATCTCTTTCTGTCTTTTGACTCTCTTTCTCACCTTTATCTCTCTCTCTCTCTCTCTCTCTCTCTCTCTCTCTCTCTCTCTCTCTCTCTCTCTGTCTCTGCGGGAGTCAGTGAGTGAGTGAGTCCGAAGTGAGTGAGAAAGCAAGAGAGCCAGTGATTGAGTGAATAGGAATAAGTCAATGACTTGACTGAGTGTATGGGTCGAAGTAAGTGAGTGAGTGATTGGGTGAGTAAGCAAGCGAAAAAAAAGAAAACTGAACGAGGGTTATTGAGTGAAATAGCCTCTTATGTCAGATGGGCCCATCGACGGGCCTATTCAATCCTTGCTAAAAAACCTCAACTATATCATACGGTAACAACATTGCTATGGCAAAGCAAAGAGTCTTAGATAACTAATAAAGACTTGGTCATTACTAGTTTGATGACAATATAGTTATAAGAGAGGCTCTGCGTTAAGGGGTTAATAAATGAGCAAGTGTAACGGGAGGTATTGAGTGAGTGAATGAGTCTGTACGGTACGTATGCATTCCCTTCTTTTCACCGGTATAATGGCGCTTGCCTATCTTACTCCCACAACATTACTTAGAAAATACCTGGATAGAGCGATTTTCACTTTCATTTTGTGACCTCCCTCTATGACGCCCCCGACCCCCCCCCCCCTCTCTCTTCACCTAATAATTGCACTTGCAGTGTCATGTTGATTATCACTCTCCCCTGCTGATGCACAGCTCTATTTCTCCATCCCTTCTTCTTTTCTGTCAAAGTAATCTATCACTTCTCAGAATGTCCTTCTTTTTTCACATCATCCCCTCTTTTGGTCCTCTGATCAGTCTCCAGATTCTCTCTCTCTCTCTCTCTCTCTCATTTTCTCTCTCTCTCTCTCTCTCTCTCTCTCTCTCTCTCTCTCTCTCTCTCTCTCTCTCTCTCTCTCTCTCTCTCTCCCCCCATCCATCCATCCATCCATCCATCCATCCATCCATCCATCCATCCATCCATCCATCCATCCATCCATCCATCCATCCATCCGATCCATTTTCCAGTGCTGAGTTCTGCCCTCTTCCAGACGCCCAGCAGGAGAGAGAGGGAATGGCAGGGGAGGGGAGCCCAGTGTGAAGGGGTGCACAGCGGGCATGGAAACATGGAAACATGGGCACACCTCCTCTTTAATGACCGACCGCCGTGCCATCACCCCAATCTACACCCTGCCACCCCCTAAGGCTTGCACTAATCCCACTAATACCTCATCACATAGGCCTACCCCTGCATACATTACACTGCATATATACTGTAAACCAGCGCACACACAAGCACATACACATACACAGACATGCACATTAAATTCACAGACATACACACACACACAAACCAAAGGCATACCGTCCATACAAAAAGACCATCACATGAAATTGCACACACGTGCACACATGCATGCATGCCTGCACACGCACACGCACACGCACACACGCACACGCACACGCACACACACACACACACACACACACACACACACACACACACACACACACACACACACACACACACACACACACACACCAAACAGCACTCTTTCATGAAGGAGAATGAAGACCCATCTCATCTACCCCAGGAATACAGCAACAAAAAGAATCACACTTGGGGGCGCTGTGGCGCAACGCGCTAAGCCCCCCACATTTGGGCTTGCATGCCCACCCCACGGGGACCCCGGTTCGAATCTGGCTGGGGTCATTTCCCGATTCTCCCCTGTCTCTCTGTCCCATTCGCTTCCTGTCACCATCTTCGACTGTCCTGTCAAATAAAGGCATAAAAGCCCCTAAAAAGTATATGTAAAAAAAAAAAAAAAGAATCACACTTGACCCCACATGTCAACTATATGCCCTATTGCAGTTACCAGAAAAATCCTCAGTTGAAAAGAAGAGGTAAAAGTTGGAAGGGGTGACACTGCAAAAAGTTCACGTCTTCATACGTATATTCACATAAGAATCTTCAATATTTAATTTTACAAACATCTGTCTTAAGTGTTAAAAAACCCCTCCTCCTGCCGTCAGCGTGAAACCCTGCTGCAAGCATATCTGATGCAATAGGCTGCAAAAAACCCTCCAGAAATCCTGAGCAGAATCTAGAGCACCTTGGGCTGCATTTTTAAAAGATAATAAAAAAAAATACACACACGCACGCACACATGCGCACACACAGACACACACGCGCACACACGTGCGCACACACAGACACACGCGTGCGCGCACACATGCACGCACACACGCACACATGCACGCACGCACGCACACACACGCACACGCACACGCACACACACACAAACACACACACGTTATACAGTTTCATACAGTAGAGGCTTCATAAGAAGTGACCTTCTCATGACCCTTCAGAAATAATCTTGTTTTTTTCATCATTCTTTGTGAGGCTCACCAAATACAGTTAGTGTGTGCTGTGTAGTAAGTGTGTACTGTGAATTGTAGGCACTCAATAGCAGGGTCGTTTCAAGGAATTAGGTGGCCCCCCGAGCTTCGAGGGACTTGGGGCCCCTTTTTTCTCTTCAAACTACTGGGCCAGGAGCTCCCTTAACAGAGATGTTGATAGCAGTATCATTGCTCTTGTCGGCAATGTTGCCAGATTGAACGGTTGCCCGCTCAATTGGGCTGCTTGAGATAGCCGTCTGTGGGTAGAAACGGGGAAAAAACGGCCATTTGGCGTTTTTCTGCAGTTTTATGCCCATAGAAACCAATGCAATTTGTTGAAATTGGGCGGAATGTAGCGGCTCCAGGCGGTTTTTGAGTACATTTTGATTTGATCAGACACATCTGGCAACACTGCTTTTCGGTCATTGAATTTGGGCGGGCATGTACCTCAGTCATAGTTGTCACTGCTGTCATTTAAATACAAGTACATAAGCCAGTCATTACTAGGGAGGCCCCTTACAGCTCGGGCCCCTGGGAAATTGCCTAGTTTGCTTGCCCGGTTGTGATAGGCCTGATCGATAGCCCCCATACTATCTCTGCCTCAAAGCAGTAATCAGCCAAGCCTGTGAAAAAAAGCCTTCATCTGGGATGCTTTTAAAATGAACTCCACAGAATTGATTCCGTTACAGGGAAAGAGCGGTGGTCTCTCTGTGACCTATAGGAAATCTAATCAGATTGAGTTGCCCTTTTGCCGCTGAAGTGCCCGTTGGTGAATACTGGATATTGGTGTATAAGTGCAGGGTCGCTGACAGGTTTGGCTGGGTCCAGGACAAAGTCGTCTGAAAGGCTCCCCAGCACACTGGGTGTGGGAGAAGGGATCCCTTTCCCCCATATGTTGGCTTCCCTGTAACCGAGCTCACACTGTTGTTTTTAAGCTTACGTGAAGAAGTAACCTTGTACACCAAAGTTCATACTGTAAAATGTTATTAGCATGTATGTCCAATGTTAGGATTTCCATGCCAAAAAGTGCCTGCACTGTAGATGTACAATTTGTAGAGTAGTTTCCCATGCCAATGAGCCAGCCTGGTGTAGTGGTCAGCATAGGTGCCAGAAAGGGGGATGCAGTAGTGCATTTGTATCCCCACTTTTGGGCCTCCCTAAATGAGGCTTCCTCAAATTTTACTGCAGACAAATGCATGAAGTACAGCAGCAGTAACATTTTTTTTAAGAAATAAAGAATCAAGATGAAAATGCACCACCAAAAACTCGTTCCGGTGCCCTTAGTGGTCAGAGCCCCAGTTTAGCAACCCTGAAGGTCTGGGTTTGATTCCCCACAGTGCAATTCTACTCCCCTTCTCAACAGCACTGTTGAAAATCCATTTGAGCCAGGCGAGCTGTATTACTTGCAATGGCTTATTGACCACGGTCACTCTTGAGATGTGAAGTGCCTATTGGCTTACACACTATAATCCCCATCGGGGTGAGTCTTAACAACACCATTTTCCAATAGATTACATGCAATAGTGCCCAAGGGGGGCGTTCACTGTATGCAAATGTGCCCATGGACATAGCGTATCAGTGATGTGCCAATGTGCCCATAGTGTTTTCATGCCAAAATCCCCAATAAAGAGTAGGCGTAATACTTGTAAAAGCATCAATTACCAGTAGCTTTCATGCAACAGTACCCAAGGGGCTTATATTATATGCAAATGTGCCACACATGTCCGTCCTCTACCAGGGATGTGCCAGTATGCCCTTAGTCGGGGCAGCTGACAAGGGGAGAAAGAGGGGCCAGTTGTCCCGGGCCCAGGGAGAGGAGACGGGTAGAGCCCCAGTACCAGAGAGAGTAGAGAGAGAGAGGTTCCATTGGCCCATTGTTTCC
>NC_085873.1:34893124-34900624 GCF_034702125.1 Engraulis encrasicolus | reverse complement strand
TTAATTTAATTAATTTATATATGAGATTATTTACTCTTTATAACCTATACGCAAATTGTCATTTAATAATAGTGTGATTTGAGAATGATTCCAAGACATCAGTAGAGGATTTTGAACAAAAGTAGCCCTCGGGTAGCCCTCAGTAGCCCGCGGGTAGCCTTTGGTAGCCCTCAGACCCAGAAAGGTTGGGGACCCCTGCTTTACACCCAAACATGAATGGAAAATTCTACAAGCAAATTGGAGGAACGTTATACATAAACAACCCCAGTACTGCCTCTCTGTCTTTACGACACCTTACTTATTACAGTGACAAGTGGGAAATGTCGGCAGCAGATTTGACGTAAAGAGAGAGGATTCATTTTAAAGGTGGCCTTCCTATTCAGACCACTTCTTAAAGGTACACTGTGTAGGGTTGTGTCCAGAGTGCGTATTACAACTAGCCTATGCTGCTCATGGAGACTATGCTGCCTGTGATCTTTACATGAATATTTATTAAGTAATAAGCTAATATTTACTAGTATGCAAAATTGCAGTAGGTTTTGCAGCTAAAAATGTACACACACACACACACACGCACACACACACACACACACACACACACACACACACACACACACACACACACAAGCACACTCACACACACATACACACACGCACACACACACGCACAAGCACACTCACACACACGCACACGCACAAGCACATGCACACACACACGCACACACACGCACACACACATCCTGAAACCAATACCAATGCAACAACTTCAAAAGGCGCACTTTTCCTGGTTAAAATGCAGGACTGTACATAAAAAAATGTACTTCAAAAGAAGCAATTTGGATTTCAAATGCTCATCTTAAATCATGTATGATAAACCCCTAATCAGGTTATGCTAAGCTGGTATGTCTACGCATGTGGGGGTCTGCATGTGGATGTAGGTGATTATCAGTCCTTTCCACAGAATTTGTGTATTAAGGTGTGTGTGTGTGTGTGTGTGTGTGTGTGGGTGTGTGTGTGTGTGTGTGTGTGTGTGTGTGTGTGTTTGAGTGTGTGTGTGTGTGTGTGCGTGTGTGTGTGTGTGTGTGTGTGTGTGTGTGTGTGTGTGTGTGTGTGTGTGTGTGTGTGTGTGTGTGTGTGTGTGTGTGTGCGCCCGCGTGTATGTGTATGCGTGTGTGTGTTTGTGTGTGTGTGTGTGTGTGTGTGTTTGAGTGTGTGTGTGTGTGTGCACTCGCATGTGTGTGTGTGTGTGTGTGTGTGTGTGTGTGTGTGTGTGTGAGAGAGAGCATTAGCTGCCGCAGTAGACCGGAAGCTTTTCCTTTTTCATTAAGGCAGCTGTCAGACACAACATCACTTAACTCTCCCTGCAGTCAGGGGCCATAACAGGAAAAAGGAAAAAGCAGTGTGTGTGTGTGTGTGTGTGTGTGTGTGTGTGTGTGTGTGTGTGTGTGTGTGTGTGTGTGTGTGTGTGTGTGTGTGTGTGTGTGTGTGTGTGTGTGTGTGTGTTTTTTTTGATTGTGTGTGTGTGTGTGTGTGTGTGGGGTGGGGGTGGGGGGGATTAATGTGGGAGAATTGGGAAATGAAAGCCCAAATGTGGGGGGTTTAGCGAGTTGCGCCACAGTGTCCCCGCTTCCTAAACTTTTTCAGCGGGGACCCCCTTCTGGATTTCCGAATATTTTCCCAACCCCCCCCCCCCCCACCACCACCACAACTCCCCCCAACACACACACACACATGCAGAAACCCATAAAAGCATGCACGCACACACACACGCACGCACGTATGTACACACGCATGCATGCACGTACGCATGCACGCACGCACGCACGCACGCACGTATGCACGTACGCATGCACGCACGCACGCACGCACACACACACACACACACACACACACACACACACACACACACACACACACACACACACACACACACACACACACACACCTTCTCTTCAACTCAACCCCGCCCTCAAGGCAAGTTATTGTGCATTAGAGTGTGGCGACCCACATGAACAAATAAATGAGGGAGAACAAAATTGAAACGGCCGGCCAATGCTAACACCAACATTTTCATTATTCTCTCTCTCTCTCTCTCTCTCTCTCTCTCTCTCTCTCTCTCTCTCTCTCTCTCTCTCTCTCTCTCTCTCTCTCTCTCTCTCTCTCTCTCTCTCTCTCACAGACACACACTCTCTCCCTCTCTCTCACTCATTCGCTCACTCTCTCATAGGACCGTGACGTGGATGAGAAAATAGCATAAAAAAAGAAAGGAAAAATATTAATAATAATATTTAGACAAAGGAAATAAGAACTAATACAAAAACAGAACAAATATTCATACGGAAGGAATAGTAAAATGAAGGAAGAGAAAAGACTGGAGATGCGAAAATGAGAAAATGGGTCGAGAGACTAGACATGTGATGAGAGACATAAAATGGCGGTGAATGGACTAATACAGGGGTTCCGGTTCCCAAACTTTTTCTTTTAAAAAATATATATTATTAATATAATATAATATTTTAGGGGCTTTTTATGCCTTTATTGACAGGCATAACACCCCCCCACCATAGTCTTAGCCTACCAATGGATTATGGACCTATGGGAATGAATTTCTACCAATATTAGCGGACAAATTATTAATGTAAAATCTAGCAATGCCTGGGCATTTTTTTGGACATTAATATTACTACATTTTCCATTAACAGACTGTCCGCTAATATTGCTAAAAATCCACAGGACAGCAAATACATGTACGTATTTACCATGCATGTGAATACAAGTCCCTTTTATTCACGACCCCACCTTCAATACCTCCGCGACCCCCTAGACCGGCGAGAAGCTGCCACCCCAGGCCCCCCACTCAGACCCAAAATGCTAAAATAACACTGCAGATTGTATGTGCTGTGCTTGAACAGGATTGTGCTGTAAAAAAAAGCGTTTGTGCCATTAAGGCTTTTGAGCAATTTATTATCATTAATACATTTTTTTGACCTGTGACGTCATGCAGCTCCCGCTACACGTCCAAATTTCTCCAAAGTAGTCTAAATCGAAATTGTTTGTGCTCATTTGTGCTGTGAAAATGTATGCTTCAATCACTTGTTTTGTAAAGTTACAGTCGTTTTATTTTATTATTATGCTATTATTTTATTAATAGCACAAATTATTATTTTTTTTACAACACAATCCGGCACAAACAATCTGCAGTGTTATCTCAGTATTTTGGGTGTGAGGGGGGGCCAGGTTAACGCAGGTCCTCCCTAGGGGTCCCGGCCCCCAGTTTGGGAACGGCTGGTCTAACATGCCCAGCTTGCTCTGGTTCCATAAAACCTGACCTGCTTTGGATTCAACGTTCGTGGCTTTTTGATAAATGGATGGTACATCCGCCTTTGGTGCCCTCCCATACATAAACACACACACACAGAGACACACATGTGGACACACACACACACACACACAAGTGGACACACACACACACACACACACACGGACACACACACACAAACACACCCATACCCATGCACCACTACACACACACACACACACACACACACACACACACACACACACACACACACACACACACACACACACACACACACACACTCACCCTCCTACGCCTTCACCGACCTTCAGAAGAAAGTGGACAGCCTAATGGCCTGTGAAGGACCCAGACCCAGACACTCCCGAGGTGTGTGTGTGTGCGTGTGCTTGTGCGTGTGCGTGTGCGTGTGTGTGCGTGTGCGTGTGCGTGTGTGTGTGTGTGTGTGTGTGTGTGTGTGTGTGTGTGGATCTGTGTGTGTGTGTGTGTGTCCGCATGTGTGTGTGTGTCCTTTATGTGGGTCCGCATGTGTGTGTGTGTGTGTGTGTGTGTGTGTGTGTGTGTGTGTGTGTGGGGGGGGTGGGGGGGGGGGGGGGGGGGGGGGTTATGGGGGATTCATTACAAAGATGATAAAACCAACACCTGGCTGTGCCGTGTAGGAGGATTCACTAAAAGTCAGTCACTCCACATTGCACATTCACACGTTCACACACACACACACAGACAGACACAGACACAGACACAGACACAGACACAGACACACACACACACACACACACACACACACACACACACACTTAATTCGCCATCAGGCTTCGGGGCGGATTTGTATCTGCATCGCAAAATAAATTTAAATAGAAATGTCACAGGCCTTAAAACAAATGGCATGAATAAAAGATCGCAACAGTAAAAGAGAGCCTAAGTATTAAATTATACGGCGGAATCAGATTGCTTGTGTGTCTTCCAGCACTAATAAAAACTCACACAAGCAAAACATAATTTACTCTGCAGTGTACCGTAGCATACATAGCAAAAATAACATTTGGAGTTTGCCGTCTCGTCACCAAAAGACACCCATGCTATATCCACTATGTGAATATTCAAAGAGGAAGTCATAGTCTAGATGTCACTGGATGTTAAATAATGAATCGATATTTAGACTCAAGGTCCTACTACCGTGGTGGCGCATATGGTAGGGCACTTGTTTGCTATGCGGCCGACCCGAGTTCGATTCTCAACCCGGGTCCTTTGCCGTCCCTTCACCATCCCTTTCTCCCCGCTCACTTCCTGTCATAACCTTCACTATCCTATCAAATAAAGGAAAAAAGGCCCAAAAAAACATGTTTTAAAAATATATTTAGACTCAAAATGGAATGGACGGTATGGAATGGTATATGCACTATGGTTTGCCTATGTGCATGCCTGCGTGCGTGTGTTCCTTTGTGTTTTTTCTATCTATGCGTATTCCTACGTGCTTATGCATGTGTGCCTCTGCATTTGCAATTGTGTTGTGTCTGTGACAGCAGCATTGTTTTTCCAAGTGTGTGTGTGGATAGACTGTGTAGGCCTATATATCCGTGTTCATACCACCGGGAGCTTTTGAAAATGCCCTTCCCTTTCCCAAGCATTCTCATTGTCTCAGCAGCAGCCAGCGATTTCTTTCATATTTCACGGCTCACACAAACAGCAGGGCCAGGACCCATATATTTACAAAGCTCTTACACACTCCCTGTCCAAAATAAAAAGTCCCCGACAAAGAAATAGTTTTAGGTCTTAGGTCGCTGGGCTGCCTTTAAGTTTGATCATGGCACGCATTTACTGTGGCTGCATCTCGGTAAGTTTCTGCAAGGTCACAGGAGTTATTTCTATCCATTTTTCACCAAGGTCTTGTACCGATGATGGTAGTCTGACTGCCGTCTGAAAGCTGTCTCCAGCACACACCTCAAAGATTCCAAAATGGGGTTAAGGTCTAGACTCTTTGGTTCACTTGTAAAATAAGTGAGGCACAATCCCTGGTGCTGAACAACAAAGTCATGTTTTGTAGGAAAAAAGGTTCGCACACTCCTTTGGATTTTTTCTTCTTTAACCCTCTGAGGTCTAATTGCCCTTGAGAGGCCAATTTGACATGTCTCCAAAAACAAATCTGTAACTCTGTGAGTTTTTGTCATTGAAACATATAAGTTACACCATTAGAAACCTCAGACCTTCCAGATTTCATATATATATATATATATATATATATATATTAAATAAATTATATAGCTGGCCCAATTTAAAGAAAGTGAAAAGAAATCTTCGCATATTCTGTACTCTCTGCCTGTAGCAGCCACACGTATAGCTATTCACATGTAAAGTACCGGTGCTTGAGTGGCTATTCAGAGGTGACAACACGCCCCTTTCAGCTAGAGTAAACACAGCCATGCTCCTCACTTGGCCACAGGACAAAGAGAGTGACAGGGGGGGGTGTTATCAGAGCACATGGAGATTGACAGGGGGGTGTGGGCCATTAGAGGTTTTTCACACCTATCTCATTAGTATTCAAATGAGACAGGCAGTGGCCTGACATAGTGATTCTTTTTTGCATTTTGTATGAAAACAACAAAACATTTCTAAATGCCCTTTTTACTTTTATGCAGCCAACACATTTGTTTACAAGATTCAAACTTCAAAAGTCTTGGCTAGATATATTTATTGTGTGTTTTCTTGGACTTTTTGAAGACCTCTGAAACCTGTTGTTTTGTACAGTTGTGTTTATACTCAATTTAAATTAAACATGTTTGTATGACACCCAATTTTCATTCAGATTCTTTATTGTCAGGCTTTTCAGAATGCAACCATATATTTCACTTTTGCATAGATGCTTACTGTTAGTTGAAAATACTTGAAAATGTCAGGGTGGTGCAAGCAGCCTAAAAGCCTCTGAAAGGCCTTAGATCTCAGAGGGTTAAGTTGTTTTTTCTTTTTTTTCACTGGCAAGCATAATGACGTTTCGACCTCTCTGTCTTCTTCAGAAACTGCTAACCTTTTTTCCACAAAACTAGAGTCTTTGATTGCCTAGAGAAAATGATCCCTGAAAGGTTGGGTGGGTGAACCCAACAAACAAGCAGCCAGCAGCGACGCTTTCTTTCACAGTGCATGCCTCAAACAAAACGCCAGGGCAGGACCCATGTATTTACACAGCTCTTATATCAGGCAAAGGGCTATACACCACAGCTTTACTAGCCACTTTTAAAGCAGTAGAGAAACTTAAGATGCCCTAGACGAGGCAATATTCTTTAAAGTGTGTGTCGCTTCTGACGTAAAAAAATATCAGAATGTGTCAAGATGGCTGTTGACGTGATGGAACGCATCACTAAACAGCTTTTATAATGTATGGCACAGGCATTAACACGAGACCGCATAACTGAATGCATGTGCTCAACACACTTTCCATTCGTGAAGGGCTATTCAACATGGCTTTAGTGCGCCTTCAAACTGGCAGCGACTGAAGCAGTGAAGACGCTAAAGACGCCCTGGACGCCTTGAAAGCTTGTGTCGCTTGTGTCGTGAAATACCAAAACGGTCGGTGGTTCTTTTCAGTTTCATGTTTCATTAGTCAAATACACATATCTTCTGGCACATGACCTATTACCATGATTTATTTACATGCAGTACATGCATCACAACATGTTTGTTAACTTCTCTGATCTGGTCATCCCAACATACCTCGCTAACAGCCTTGCTGTTGATGGATATAATGGCTCCTTCAACTGTCAACAGTTGTTTGTACAAACTAGACAGTGCTGAACTCTGACTGGCCTTGTGTCAAGATGGCTATTGACGTGATGGAACGCATCACAAAACAGCATTCATAATGTATGGCACAGGCATAAACACGGGACAGCATAACTGAATGCATGTGCTCAACACACTTTCCATTTGTGAAGGGCTATTCAACATGGCTTTACTACGTCTTCAAACTGGCAGCCACTGAAGCGGTAAAGAAGCTAAAGACACTCTAGACGCCGCAATATTCTTGAAACCTTGGGTCGCTTGTGACGTGAAATATCTGAATATCTTGTTGTTCTTTTCAGCTTAATGGTTCATTAGTCAAATTCACATGTTTTCTGACACATGGCCTATTATCATGGTTCATCACAACATTGTCAACTTCTCTGGTCACCCCAACGTACCTCACTGACAGG
>NC_085873.1:34880624-34885624 GCF_034702125.1 Engraulis encrasicolus | reverse complement strand
ACCTCCTCCCTCAGTCAATCTCTCTCCTCCCTCCTCTCCCACTCCTCCCTCGCTCCATCCCTCCCTCCCTCGCTCCCTCCCTCCTCTTCACTTCCTCACACCCACTTCCTTCTGTTCTGATCTACCTCTCTCTCTCTCTCTCTCTCTCTCTCTCTCTCTCTCTCTCTCTCTACTCTTCCCCTCCTCCCTCGCTCCATCCCTCCCTCTTCTTCACATCCTTACACCCACTTCCTTCTGTTCTGTTCTTACCTCTTCCATGATAATGCACTGCCCACCTCCACTTTCTATAAGTCTGCTTCCTTCAATGCACATTCTGGGTGCCGTCATTGTCTGAATATTCAAAGTAGAGTGGGATTTTACACCTTAACTCTCTCTCTCTCTCTCTCTATCTCTATCTCTCTCTCTATCTCTCTCTCTCTCTCTCTCTCTCTCTCTCTCTCTCTCTCTCTCTCTCTCTCTAGTGTGTATAAAGAACTCCTTCTCTCCCTCTTAGTCAATGCACTGGGCACCTCCACTTTCTTTAAGCCTACTTTTTTATTATTCTATGCATTTGGGCACCTTGATTTCCTTTAAGCCTGTCTATTCATACTTGCGGGGGCACCTTCTCCCCCTCTCCCTCTCCACCCCCTTCTCTCTATCGCTCCCTCTGTGGGCATGCCGACTCTCCGTCTCTCTCTTTCTGTCTTCCCTTCTGTGTGTCTCTTCTCTTTTTTCAGAGAAATCTCTCTCTCTCTCTCTCCCTCTCTCCATCACTTTTTTAAGCCTACGTTTTTTATTCTATGCATTTGGGTACCTGAATTTCCTTTCAGCCTTCTTCACCCCTTCTCTCAGTATTTTCTCTCTCTCTCTCTCCCTCTCTCTGGGTAACGCCTGCTTTAATCTGTGCTGAGGCAATCATGGCCACCACCACCACTGCTGCTGCTGCCACTAAGCCAGATGTATGTGCAGAGATGTGACAAAGCTACTCACAGCCTCCACAAATTAACTTAACATGGCATGAGCAACAGACAGGGGATGGGAGGGAGGGAGAGAAGGAGGAAGGGAGCAGAGAGAGAGAGAGAGAGAGAGAGAGAGAGAGAGAGAGAGAGAGAGAGAGAGAGAGAGCAAGAGGGAGTGAGGAAGTAACAGAGAGAGGGAGCGAGGGAGTGAAGGAGGGTAAGAGAGGTGGAGTGAAAAAGAGAAGAAAGGGAGAGGTACAGAGATAAAGAGAGAGAGGTATGGATAGATAGACAGAGAGAGAGAGAGAGAGAGAGAGAGAGAGAGAGAGAGAGAGAGAGAGAGAGAGAGAGAGAGAGAGATGGAAGGAGAGAGATAACAGAAAATGAGTGGAGGATGGGTATAGAGCTTGTGAAAAGTGAGAAGGAAAGGGAGATGAAGAGAAAAAAGAGAGACAAGACTGCACCTCATTCCGGGAATTTTGCTCAGCACTCAGATCTAAACGCACACATTACATTGCACGCACGCACGCAAGCACACCAACACACACGCACAATGGCACACGCGCTACACACATGCAGGCACGATCTTGACCATCTCTGCCTCGGCTGGGTCACATTCCTGTCTCTGTAGAATGTTCCGAGGACACTCCTCTGCATGAAAAATGTTTCCAGGGCCGGGTTTAGATGGCCCGGGGCCCCTACGCTACATGTTGCTGTGGGCGCCCCGGGAATGCAATTTTCACAACAAAAATATCAGAAACAACATATGTGGAGCTCGTGGCACAACTCGGAGGGGATCGAAATATCATTTTAATACCGCCATTGGATTACATGCTACGATTTTCAGCTAAAAACGTTGTTGAGGTCCCATGAAATCGGGGGAGGTGACGTCACTTTCAAGCTCTATTACATTGCACGCATGCACGCAAGCACACCAACACACACGCACAATGGCACACGCGCTACACACATGCAGGCACGATCTTGACCATCTCTGCCTCGGCTGGGTCACATTCCTGTCACTGTAATGATGGAGGACACTCCTCTCCACCTGCCTACCCATGTGTCCAGGGCCGGGGCATGTGGGGGCCCCGTGGCAGGTGGGGGGGCCCTAGGCTGCATCCATATCTAGCCTGTGGGGGCCCTTGGCTGCAGCCATATCTAGCATGTGGGGGCCTCATGGCAGGTGGGGGGGCCTAGGCAGCAGTCATATCTAGCCTGTGGGGGCCCTAGGCTGCAGCCATATCTAGCCTGTGTGCTAATCCAGCCCTGTGTGTGTCCTGTGTCCTTCCCCTGACTTTGCTTGAGGCCGGCCGGCCGCCCTGTCTGGCCCATATCTAGCGGTCACATAAAGACCTCCTCTCAGTAGTCAGGAGTTTGGAGACAGATAGCGCACCTGTCCATCATCCAGACACGGATAACGCAGGAAAAGGAGAAATAGAGGACAAGAAAAAGAGAGGTGGAAGAAGGGAAGGAGGAGGGGTAGAAGGAGAGGAAGAAAACAGAGTAAAAAGGTACTGTTGGCCCGTATCTTAACTGTCATCCTCAGACCCTTTCTGGAGGGACAGATAGGAGGCCTGACCATCATCCGGATACAGTGTAGATAACGAGGGGAAGGAGAGATGGAGGACGAGAGAAAAGGGGGAGAGAGAGAAGAGGGAAAGAGACTCCTGATTCATATCTAGCAGTCATTCTCAGAGAGAGAGAGAGAGAGAGAGAGAGAGAGAGATAGATAGAGAGAGATAGAGAGAGAGAGAGAGAGAAAGGGAGAGTGTGAGAGAGAGAGAGAGATAGATAGAGAGAGACAGATAGAGAGAGAGAGAGACAGAGAGAGAGACAGAGAGAGAGAGAGAGAGAGAGAGAGAGAGAGAGAGAGAGAGAGAGAGAGAGAGAGAGAGAGAGAGAGAGAAAGAGAGAGACAGAGAGAGAGAGAGAGAGAGAGACTCCTGGTCCATACCTGTATCTGGCCGTCATCCTCAGACTGTTATGGAGGGTGACGGGGTTAAGTGGAGGGAATGTGGGAAGCAGAGGTCAGATAGGGCAACTGTCCATCATCCGGATATAGGTAACGAAGGAACAGGGAGATGGAGGAGAAGAAATAGCAGGGAGCGGTGGTGGTGTCATGGTGGAAGGAGAGGATGAAAAGAGAGAGAAAAAGAGACATACATCTGACATAGTGGCAGCAGCAGCAGTGGTGGCCATGATTGCACAGCGCAGATTAAAGAAGGCGTTACCCAGAGAGAGAGAGAGAGAGAGTGAGAGAGAGAGAAAGAGAAAGAGATAGAGAGACAGAGGGAGAGAGAGAGAGAGAGAGAGAGAGAGAGAGAGAGAGGGAGACAGAGAGAGAGAGGCAGAGAGAGAGAGAGAGAGAGAGAGAGAGAGAGAGAGAGACAGACGGACCGACAGAGGGACAGACAGAAAGAGAGAGAGACAGAGAGACAGACAGAGGGAGAGAGATACAGAGCTGTCCATCATCCATACAGACTAACCCAGTGATTCTCAAAGTGTGGTCAGGTTACCACTGGTGGTCCACGACAGGGTTCAGGTGGTCCACGAGGGGATTTCTACTTTTCGAAGACAAGCCAGCGGCAGTCTGTATTTGTATCATTATTACAAGCTAAACAAAGCTGAAGTCATATTTTCACCACAATAAGACAAAATAGTATGCGTCAACTGTCAATTCAGTTGACAGGTGGTCCTTTTTGGGGGGGACAAAGTGGTCCCTGGCCTGAAAATGTTTGAGAAAGACTGGACTAACCGCGCGAATACACCGGCCGCGACCTGAGCGAGGCGAGCGACGGAAGTAATTTATCTGTCTTGGGTAGCGCGACAAAAGCGTTTCGGGCGACTAGAAGCGATTTGCGCGACGAGAGCGGCAGTTTGTAGTCGAACTCCTGGGAATATTCTGCAAATTAGCTATGACTCGGCTCAGCGACAGCCGCCACAGCCAATGGGAATGTTGGAATGCTTGCATTCTGCTTTGAAAATACTATTTTAATATCATTATTAATATTATTATTTATATATTATTTTAATACAATATACTTGCAACTGTGGAAAGAAAATGTAATCACACTGATAAAGTGCACTATTGGAATACAATGAATTCAGTAAAAAATAAAAGTGAAGATAACAACACTTAAAGGGACACTGTGCAGGAAATGGTCAAAAAAGGTACTGCAACTATGCTGTTCATTGAAATTGGGCCGCCTATTGCCACATTTGATCTTTACATGAAAGTTTACTAAGTAATAAACAAATATTTTCTAGTATGGTCCAAGTACAGTCATTTTTGCAGCTAAAAATGGCTATTTTTGGAAATTCAAAATGGCGGACCATGGAGAAGATCCCCCTTTTCATGTATGAAAAGTGCAATTTTTCCAGTCATAATGAATACTTAGAATTTGATGGTGGTGGTTAGTATTCATGAAAAAGGTAACATTAGTGAGTGGGCAACATGAATTCTGGAAATAAACAACTAAAAATCTCACACAGTGTCCCTTTAAGTCACTCTTATAAAAAAAACAATCTTACTCATTCCCATTCTTCACCATTTACAGTTTTTTTTCAATTGCTAACAAGCTTTGATTAATAACTGCCCCGAGTCAGCCGAAGATTATTTGAGTCATTAGTGAAGTGAACGATGATTCTCGTGACCACTTGGACGCTCCGTCCACTGAGAACCCCATATGTACAAACCCCAACTCCGGTGAAGTTGGGACGTTTGGTAAACAGTGAATAAAATCAAAATGCTATCATTTTCAAAACATTCAATCTATTCATTAGATGGAGAATAGTGAAAAGACAATATACTAAGTGTTAAAATCTAGAAATAATATTCTTTTGGGGGAGATATGTACTCATTTCTAATTTGATAAATCCAACATGTCTCAAATAAGTTGGGACGGGGATCAGTGAAATTTAGTAAACATCCAAATAAGATAAAACAACAAAGAAGAACATTTCAAAATGAATTGTACTGACGGACAATATAGGTGTCCAGGTATAAGATCATCACAGAGAGGCTGAGTCACTCAGAATTAAAGATGCAAAGGGAATAAT
>NC_085873.1:34863124-34875624 GCF_034702125.1 Engraulis encrasicolus | reverse complement strand
CAAACACCCAGGGCTAGCATTTCAGCCAAAACAAACACACATGCACACCCATGCAGGCACACACTCATGCACACACGCACACTCACTTTGAAAAAACCCATAAACACACATATGGGTGAATGGCCTCGTTTTAGCAGACGTCAGATGGTACAAACACAGCAAATAGCCAAAAAAAATACATTATTAATGTGTAATTAATGTACAAACAATGAATATACTGCTTACATCATCCAGTAAAACCAAAAAAAAAAAAAACACAACACCTGTTCCAAAACTAACAAGCACACCTTCAAGAAAAAATACTACCAGAACACATTGACTAAAAATAAAAAATGCATAGAAAAAAGGAAAGAGGAGAGAAGAAAAAAAGGTAGAGGAAGAGCAAAGAAGTGAAGCATGTGGGGCCAGGCAGGTGGGTGCTAAAGGGGAATATATGAAGGGCTCTTCATCAAAGAAAATGAGAAGTTAAATGTGAGGAGGAGGAGAGGAGGAGGAGGAGGAGGAGGAGGAGGAGAGGTGAAACGCAGAGCTATGTGAAGGGAATAGCAAAGCAGAGACCAACGGAGAGGTGAGGGCTAGAAGAGGGCTAGTCACTGGATCCACTGTGGTGTAGTAGGCTACAACCTGTCAATGGGAGCTTGGGGATATACTGCCTTGCACACATGAAGCAGCATGTTGTTATAGCAAAGTTTAGCACATGGGTGCTTTGATTTGATTGTTGAGCCTTGATTCTTTTTCTGTTGAGAGTTGACTGATTTTTTTTTAAGACACGGCTTTATAAATTAGCTGTTACCAGAATGACAATGACCAAGTCGTAATGTATTACTAAAGGCCCCGTGCACTGTCATAGTAGTGTAGTACTATAGTAGTTAACTTTCAATGTCTGTTACAGCATGCCACAGGAGGTACGGCGTGCATTAAGGGGCTACACAAATTCTGAAGAGATGGGAGTTCAGGCAAAGCATTTATTCAACATAGCTGTTGAAAAGATGCAATTTGACACCCTGTTGAATTAATGTTTAGCCAGAACTCCCATCTCTAGATAATTAACTCTTGAAAAAACAGTCAAGAGTCAACAATAAAAGAATCAAGGGTCAACAATCAATTCAAAACACAAATCAGCTAATCCACCATCATTCAAAATCTTTGAGGTGCTACTGCAGCGAGCTAAGCTTGGCATGATATTTGAGAAATCAATGGAGTCAACATGCTCCCAGTCTCCGCCAGTCTCCTCTCTCACCAACGCAACCTACAGTATGTACAATGTGACTCCTTCATGGTGTTACCAAGGCTACCCATGGATATACTCCTCTGTCTGATCTGAACTGTATCGACTTCAGGTTTCAGGTTTATTTATTTAAGAAAGGGACAGCATATATTGCCAGCATTTAAACAAAAATGCTAAATATACAAGATTGTAGCCAAGAGGCTAATTTCCGTCTTTTGTCCCTTGACAAGTTTGATGTTCCCTAAAAAAACAAAGTTAAAAACAAAACTGAAAATACACAGTTATTGCACACAGTTGTAAAAAACGCATTTAAAATATATAATACAAAATACAATTACAAAATACAATACCCAAATAAGTTAAACAGCTGCCAGTACTAACTATTTAAGATTATGTTGACATGATTGATTATCCAGTAGCCATAATTTCAACTGTTTACTAAAGGAGTTTAATGTTGGCAGTTCTCTAATTTTACTGGGAATTGTGTTCCAGGTGTGACACGCTCTGCAAGAGAAAACAGCCTGACTAAAAGCGCTCTTTCTAAAAGGGACAGAGCAATCACTCTCTGCTCTGGTAGCCCTGTTTATGCTTTTTATGATAAATGTCTGTAGAGGAGGAGGGGCCAGGCCATGGAAGATTTTGTAGATTAAAACTAAGTCATTATATTTAACATAGTTATCCCAGTCCAATAATCTATGTTTTTTTAAAATATGACAATGATGATATGTTCTAGGCTTTCTGTCTAGAATTTTTAGTGCTTGTTTGTATAGTGTTGTAATGGCTTTTAGTGTTGTGACATTAGCTGATGCCCAACTGGTTAAGCAGTAAGACATGTGTGACATGATCATTGCGTTAAAATACAATGTTGCTGACTCAAGGGTTAAATTGTTCCTAATGTGCCTAAAATTAGATAAATTATATTTTATTTTGCCTATAGTTTTTTTAACATGTTGCTTAAAATCAAGTTGTGAGTCTATAACTACGCCAAGGTATTTAAATTCTTGAACAACATCTAGCTTCTCTCCCTGCACCATGATGCTGGGATCAAGCTCAGTGGTACCTCTTTTTGTGAAGTACATGCAGACAGTCTTGGACACATTAAGATGAAGGTGTGAGTTCTGAGTTGTGACTTGGTTGGTCAACAGTCAACAATAAAAGAACCAAGGGTCAACAATCAAATCAAAACACAAATCAGCTGATCAGTAATCATTTAAAATCTTTGAGGTCCTACTGCAGCATGGTATGGTTTGGCATGAGGCTTGCAAAGTCAATGGAGTCAACATGCTCATATGAACACTGCCGTCTGTCTCCTCTCTCACCAACAGAACCAATGTGCATGTGACTCCTTCATGGTGTTACCAAGGCTACCCACGGATATACTGATCTGAACTGTATGGACTTGGTTAACTGCACCATGGCAACTCTTATGAAGTAAACTACAGATTTAAACAACAGAAGAGAGAGAAAAGAAAGAAAATGTTGATATGTTAAGAGACAGAGAGAGAGAGAAAAGAAAGAAAAGAGAGAGACTAGTAGAAAATTAAAAAACAACTTAACAGCAAGAGCAGGGGAACCCTGAGTGCCTCTCTGCTAATGAATTTTGCAGGACGTGACCATCTTCACACACACAACACAAGCAACCAGAACATCTCTCATTTAGGAGGGGCAGAGGGTCAAGGAGGAGAGAGAGAGAGAGAGAGAGAGAGAGAGAGAGACAGAGACAGAGACAGAGAGAAAGGCAGAGACAGAGAGAGAGAGAAAGAGAGAGAGAGAGAGAGAGAGAGAGGCAGAGAGAGAGAGAGAGACAGAGACAGAGACAAATAGACAGAAAGAGAGAGAGAGAGAGACAGAGAGAAAAAAGAGAGGGAGAGAGACAGACAGACAGACAGACAGGCAGAAAGAAGGTGAGTGAGAGAAAGAGGAAAAGAGAGAGAGAGAGAGAGAGAGAGAGAGAAAGAGAGAAAGAGAGATAGAAGGAGAGAGAGGTTCAAGGAGGATGGAAGAGGTTATTAAGTCATCCTGAATCTGACATAACTTGGGCCAGGCTTTTAGCACAATCAGAGAGCAGAAGAGAGAGAGAGAGAGAGAGAGAGAGAGAGAGAGAGAGAGAGAGAGAGAGAGAGAGAGAGAGAGAGAGAGAGCAAGAGAGAGAGAGCAAGAGAACAGGAAGGAAGGGAGATAGGGAAGGATGCAACAGCGTGAGAGGAAAGGATGCACAGAGGGGGAGCGATGGAGGGAGAGAGAGAGGAAGTGAGGAAAGACGGGAGAGTTGGACAGTGGGAGGGAGAGCGAAAGAGGGTGCGCCAGAGAGTGAGCGATAAACAGAGAAATAGAGGGAGAAAAACATAGAGAGAGGGAAAGAAAGAGAAGAGGAAAAGAGAGAGAGAGAGAGAGAGAGAGAGAGAGAGAGAGAGCGAGAGAGAGAGCGAGAGAGAGATGGAAAGAAAGAGAGAATGGGAATATAGACAGAGAGAGAGAGAGAGCGCATGATGGACACAGATGGCCAGATCCAACGCTAGCATGCGATCAATCAATCACAGAGCTCGTCAAGCAGCCCAGCTAATTGCCACGGCAACAGCCAATGCCACAGCCAGACAGCCTGGCCCAGTTTAGTACTCAACGAGAGAGAGAGAGAGAGAGAGAGAGAGAGAGAGAGAGAGAGAGAGAGAGAGAGAGAGAGAGAGAGAGAGAGAGAGAGAGAGAGAGAGAGGTGCGAGAGAGTGAGAGACAGAGAGAGAGAGAGAGAGAGAGAGAGAGAGAGAGAGAGAGAGAGAGAGAGAGAGAGAGAGAGAGGTGCGAGAGAGAGAGAGAGAGAGAGAGAGAGAGAGAGAGAGACCGACAGAGAGAGAGACAGAGAGAGGGAGGGAGATTAACAAGGCAAATGGATGAGCTAAGATGGCAAACAGTTGGTTCCAAAAGAACCCACCGAGACAAGCACGCTCTCGCTCACACACAAACATATCAACAAGTGTGCATATACACACGCACACTACACACTGTCCAAAAAATATCCAGCACGCTCACGCTCACACTCACGCATGCACACTCATGCACGCACACATGCACGCACACACACACGCACACATGCACGCACACATGCATGCACAAATGCACGCACACACGCACACATGCATGCACAAATGCACGCACACACGCATGCACACATGCACGCACACATGCATGCACACTCATGCACGCACACATGCACGCACACACGCACACATGCACGCACACACGCACACCAAGCAAAGTCATGTCGTTTCAGACAAGCTCATTATTCATTATGCCAGAGGCCATTGCAGTCAGGTGGGCTATGCTAAGATGCACGAGACGAGAGCATCCAACCAACCAAGGAGATCTGATCGAGAGGTGGAGTAGAGAGACAGGGCCGGATTAACGCACAGGTATATGGCTGCAGCCTAGGGGGCCCCACCTGCCAGGGGGCCCACGATTGGCTAAACGTTTAAAAAAAAAATGCAGAATTGTGACAAGATGCAATATTGAAAAACTGAATCTGTACGTTTTGAGTTTTAAATCAGTTATAAATGTTAATAGCTGGCCAGGCTGGCAGACATGTTGTCCTTCATTCCTAGCTTTTTTTAATGACACTGTCTATGAAATTTTGACAAGAAATTTGCCTTCCAGTGTAGCCTAGATGCCACTTTGATCCGGCCCTGGGTCTAGAGGAAGGAGAGGGGGAAGGTGGGGGATAGGGAGAGGAGTGGACGGATGATGGGTAGAGTGTGCTGTGCCTGAGTGTGTGTGTGTGTGTGTGTGTGTGTGTGTGTGTGTGTGTGTGTGTGTGTGCGTGTGTGCGTGTGTGCATGCGTGCGTGCATGCGTGCGTGCGTGTGTGCGTGTGTGCATGCGTGCGTGCGTGCGTGCGTGCGTGCGTGCGTGCGTGCGTGCGTGCGTGCGTGCGTGCGTGTGTGTGTTCTTGCAGAGGGATGGAGGAATGCTGCAACTGTGTGTTGTGGTGGTCCAGAGGCCATTGCAACACAAATACGCATCACAATTATGTACACACAAACGAATAGACCCGCCAGGCAACTGATGAAGTATGGGTGAAGAGGGGAGTAAGAGAGGGGATGTCTAGACAGTAGGGCTGTAACGATATTGTCTCGAACCGAGAAATCACGATACACAGCGTTACAATACTGTATCGTGATACAAGGAGGCAGTATCGTGATACGTGATAGTGCTTCCAAGCTTCAAATCATTATCATTATTTTATTTAAACTTTTAAAAATGATTAGTAGCCTCTTGTAGCTTGTTCTACCTATAAACTATCACAATTTTTATTCATTATTTTATTTTATAATGTTGGCTAATCGTGTGGTGTATCGAACCGTAGGTCATAAAGCAGGGCTATTCAATTAGTTTTTCAAGTGGGCCACATTTTGAAACCAAGAGGTGAAGGTGGGCCGCACATGTCAGCGGCCGCCGCCGGTCACTGGGCTATAGGTGGTAAAATAACTTTTTCTAGATTTTTAAAAGCTAGCTTTAATCTTAACATTGAATGTTCAATCCTACAATCAGGGCAGAGATTCAAAAAAAAAAGAGAATAATTTGTTGTCCATGCAAAATCAAAACTGCAGTGCTACAGCACTTAGGCCTACTGCAATAATCTGCAGGGGTGACTATCATACACTCCCTGGAAAAAGAGGTAACTCAATGGGATCTTCCTATTTAAATAAAGGTAATAATAATAGTTTAAAAATTACTCTGTGCAATACAATTAGCACAAATCTGTATTGTAATATGGTGGACACAATATATTGCAGTATTGCACAGTTCAATGACTAATGTTATCTGACCTCATAAATGGCAAGTGATCTTGAAATCATTCATTAGTGACCACATCCTAAATTGGAACGGACGTTACGGGCATGAGTGACCATATTTCTGTAGCCATAGAACACTAGCCTACTGCCAGACACACGTTGTTGAAGGAGCGTTGAAGTGAGTTGACAAGTCGAAGAATCTGCGTTCTGAATGCGCCTCTAATATTTCCCCCCCTCTCGAGCGTTGATCCACTTCTTCCAAACTACCGCGGTGGCTGGTAGTGCCATCAAAAATGCATGTGACATAAATATTTGTTTCGTTTTCATTGTCGCCGAGTCTGTGTGGCTACAAAACATCAGACAAGTCTAGTTTACTCCTGTCGCTACTCCTGTCCTGTCGCTGCCCCTACCGTTGCGGGATACGGATAGCGCAGACCTAGAATGGAACAAAAATCAAAACTAACTGCTTTGACTAACTACGTTGAGGCTCAAAAGAGAGCATAACCCGCCCGTTGCAGCTTCACTTTAAAACCAGTCAATGCTGCAATTGTCATCCACACCTTCCAATTCAGCTGTAATAAAATAGGCTACTTAAACGTCTTCTCCCTCTCCACATGCCCAATGGTCTCGTCTGCGTTCCCTGCCTACCCGACGGTCACACACTTCCTTCTTTCAGGTGGATACGGACATTTAGGCTACGTGCACAGTTCAAATGCACAGTGTGAAATGTTCATCAGCGCTGACGTGTCGTTTTGTCAGACTTTGTAGATTTCATTTATTTTAAGAACATAACTTCTAGATGCCGCCTCGTCTCCGTGTTGCATGAACTGTGTTGTCAAACTTCATATCTCCGTTGTAAGACGCTCCATGACTACAGTTGCTCATTTTTTCAGTCGACAACTCTTCCACAAGAAGCACATACCTATAATGCAACAGTAACACATCTCAAACGCAGGCACCTCGCACAATGCAGCATTGGCACGCGAGCGTGTGCTGCACATTGCGTGTTGCGCAACGGCACCTCTTCCAACGACGCAGCCTAATTGAAAATAGGCTATTTGTTGTAGGCATAGTCCACAAACTGGCATATTGAGACTGCAAAACTATTAGAGACTAGACTAACTGTTAGAGAGGGAGACAAACTAACTGCTTTCCGCGAGGGTTTAAAATGTTAAATTGTTCTGGAGACTCCCCAATGGCGTTTTTTACTGTTGCGGCTGGCCGCCGGATCTGGGCCGCGGGCCGCCAATTGAATAGCCCTGTCATAAATCGTAGGTCATGAATCGTGAATCGAATCGTGTGTTGAGTCGTGAATCGTTACAGCCCTACTAGACAGGGTTGTGGGGTATTATCAGGGCCAGATTAACGCACAGGCTAGATATGGCTGCAGCCTAGGGGCCCCCATCTGCCAGGGGGCGCCTGATTAGCCAAAAGTCAAAAATTGTAGAATTGTGACGAGATATGAAATTCATTGCAGAGTACAGTTTTATAACCTGTCAATACTCCTCGCAACAGTTGACAGATAGGTTATCCTTAATTCCCAGCTCCTATAAAACACGGTGTAATTTTGACACGTAATTTGCCTTCCGATGGGGGCCCCACAGCAACCTGTAGCCTATAGGGTCCCCGGACTATCTTAATCCAGCCCTAGCTGGGGTTGAGGATGGATATGTGTGACTGTGTGATTGGGGAGGTGTGTTAGAATGGAGGACTGTGGTGTGGCAGTAGCCGAGTCAGGCGGGGCCGGATTAAGGTGACCTGGGGCCCCAAGGCTACAGGTTGCTGTGGGGGCCCCCCCGGAAGGCAAATTCCACGACAAAGGTACATAGACAGTGTCAAAATTAGGAGCTAGGAGTAAAGGGTACCATGTCTACCAACTGCACTCAACACGACAGATGAGTTTTTCAATATTGCATCTTGTCACAATTCTGCAATTTTTCACCTTTGTTTAATCAGCGGGCCTCTGGCAGGTAGGGGGCCCTAGGCTGTGCAGTAATCCGGCCCTGCGAGTACTCTAACATAACATAGATCATCTTACCAGCAGAAGATGTTAAAGTCTGGCTTGCCTGGCTGCTGTGTAGGGTTTGCTCCTGCACTTGATAATCAAGGTCACCACCTACACATCAAACACCTCCCACGTTGACTGGGGCCGCCTGAAAAAACAGAAATAAAAAAAGATAAATATTCAGTAGTTCCAATGTATGCAACTTCTAAGGGCGGTTCAAATCGTACCGCATAGTGTTTTTTGAGGATACATTATCATATTTCAAACAAATCTGCACACCATAGACCTACCAATGGCTATAGTCACATGTCTGTGATACTGGCTACCCCCCATCCACCTTGACTAAAACCCGGCTTACATTGTGCCACTTTTTGCCCTATTTTGCCACGATTTGTTCCCTCCTCTGCAGACCCGGGAGACATGCCTGTCGCGTCGCACCGTGGGAGCATTCTGCGTGAGGACGTGAGTCGTGACATGTGAACTTTTAAATCGTTAAATTCCCTCGTGCAGTGTGAGAAGGAGAATAATACCCACAATCGAAAATATTGCACAGTGTATGCCCGCCTAAGAGATGGACGAGAAACACTGGTACGAGTTGGGGAGTGTGGTAGAGAGGGACTTTGGTGTAGGGTGTTATAGGTATTGCCTGGCTCTTGCCCAATCTGTAGTTCCGTGCAGCTTCGTGAGCTCCACTACTAGGTCTGGAAGGTCTTGGCTCCGCCTTGAGAAAGAATGGCTTTATCCATCATTCTGCCCATCCTCTCCACCAAAAAATACCTTCAAAAATGTTGTCTGTTGATCTCTAAAGCATCAGTATAGTCTATAATACGTCCTGTGACTCCTCAATGCAAGCTGCCATTGATATTGAAGCAATAAATGCTCAGATTATTTTTTGACTGGAGAAATGGAGTACTGCTACAGTCTCCCAGACCTCCGTGTGTGTTGGAGCTCCACCAGGGGGCTCCAGAGCTACACAAACACACAGAGGTGTGGTGAGAACCAGGCTAGCATAAGTATGCATATCATATCTAAATTATGTATTGTACATTACTGTCACTGTATCCCTAGCCTGTCTCTTGTCTGGTCTGCTTTGCACTTTTCTTTATATTTTCGTTTATTCTTTTTTTCACCCTCTTTCCGTTGTCTGACTTCTGTTCATCCAATCTCCACTTCTTTATTTTCTTTCGCTCTGTCTATTTTTTTCCTTCATCGTCTCGTTCTGCTCTCGAATCCTGAGTTTCTTTCAGATGCCCTCTCTCCCACTCACTGCTATTTATTTTTTTCCAGACATTTGGATGTCTCTCTCTCTCTCTCTCTCTCTCTCTCTCTCTCTCTCTCTCTCTCTCTCTCTCTCTCTCTCTCTCTCTCTCTTTCCTTCCACCTTCTTGTCTTTCACTCCCACTCGCTCCACTCTCTTTTCTCCAACGTATTCCTTTCTTTTCAGTCTCTTGCCCTTTTTAGCCTCTTTCGTCTCACTTTCTTTTCTTTCTCTTTTTTTCTCTCCTCTCCTGTAATCTCCACCTGTCTGAGCTGAACACACACACAAACAGAAAGAGAGAGAGAGAGAGAGAGAGAGAGAGAGAGAGAGAGAGAGAGAGAGAGAGAGAGAGAGATGTTTTTACAACTTACTTCCTATAGTCTATACTGTAAATTCTACATTAATAATTCAACACTTAAAGAGTTAATTTTATATCCTTTTTTTTACTGTGTATCGATCCTCATCTAAGGAGTCAGTCTGTGCTGTACAATCTTCAAAACTTGATGGCCGTTTGGCCTACTTCAGGTGACTCTTGGATATAGTAGAGACATGGAGGATTGTGTACTTTTATAATTAAAAACCCTTTATTTTAAACTGGGGTACATATCTAAAAACGGCAACTGGTTTCAACTTCACCGGGTCTTCATCAGGGTGTGCTGTACAATATTCGAGAACTCTCTACATTTCTTGTGGCTGAGGAGTCTAAACCACCTAACAGCATGGCAATCTCAATGTATTTGGGGACCCTAGTCTCTTTGCCCCATTGCCTCTCTGTCATCTGAAACTATTGGAGGGGGCTTTCACTTGGGGGGCCCTATAGGCAATTACCTGGTTTGCTTGCCTGGTTGTGACAGCTCTGCCAAACATCCACCCAGAAACCCAGAATACAAATGTGTACGGGTGAGGCATAACATGCAATTTCGTTGTGTGCAGTGTGCAGTGAACACTTGCTGTGTGCTGTGGAGTGCTGTGCCACAATGACAATAGGAGTTGGGGGTTTCCCAGGTGGGCTTTCACTTTCACTTTCACAATCCATGCACCAAATCCCAGGGACACCATGTTCCATTTGTATCCCCATGTTTATTTGATGTCACTCGGGGCAGGCACACTTCATATGCATTAAGTAGTACAGCATGTAACACGTGGAGTTGCGCGATTACTAATGCAATATGCTAGCTGTGTAGTCTTTTTTTTTAAATATGTATATTTTTAGGCGCTTTTATGCCTTTATTTTGACAGGACAGTCGAAGATGGTGACAGGAAGTGAATGGGACAGAGAGACAGGGGAGGATCGGGAAATCACCCCGGCCGGACTCGAACCGGGGTCCCTGTGGGTGGGCATGCAAGCCCAAATGTGGGGGGCTTAGCGCGCTGCGCCACGGCGCCCCCTCCCCTAGCTGTGTAATCTTGTATGTTCGTCATGTAGGCCAACCAAGACAAAAAACTAATCTCCTCTACCCTAACCCTATAATTTATATATTCTTTAAAAAACTATACACAGGTAAAAAAAGAGAAAAACAAGTCCGCTACAACCAGGTTTTTCTGCAGAACGGGTAATCATTTATCTGGTCATTTGCTTGTCCTGCTCCCATGTCAGACGTTTGGATGTGCAGACATTAACTCACTTTAAAGGAACACTGTGTGAGATTTTTAGTTGTTTATTTCCAGAATTCTGTAGAGTCGTGGCCTAGTGGTTAGGAAGGGTTGCAGGTTCGAATCCCACCCTAACCTCTCCCTGCACCACCATCCATGGCTGAAGTGCCCTTGAGCAAGGCACTTAACCCCACATTGCTCCAGGGACTGTAACCGATAACCTGTATATTGCTTTGGATGAAACCGTCATTTAAAGGGACACTGTGAGATTTTTAGTTGTTTATTTCCAGAATTCATGCTGCCCATTCACTAATGTTACCCTTTTCATCAATATATACCACCAGCATTAAATTCTAAGTATTCATTATGACTGGAAAAATTGCACTTTTCATACATGACAAGGGGGATCTTCTCCATGGTCCGCCATTTTGAATTTCCAAAAATAGCCATTTTTAGCTGCAAAAATGACTGCGCTTGGACCATACTAGAAAATATTTGTTTAACACTTAGTAAACTTTCATGTAAAGATCAAATTTGGCAATAGGCAGCCCAGTTTCAAGCAGCATAGTTGCAGTAGGCCCTACCTATTTTGACCATTTCCTGCACAGTGTCCTTTTAAAAAAAAAACTATACACAACATTAACATAAAATACTGAACACACAAGTCAAGCATACAAAGTACTCTTATGACCTGTTGTTCCATAAAGACCTCTATGGAGAAAATAAATTAAGCATGACGCCAAAATAAGTAATGGACAACAAAGTAGTCAGCAAACTAAACAAAACAAAACAAACAAAAAGAAAACCCTGACCGGACTTAACTAAATTATTCATAATTCAATCAATAGGTTGATTTGTGCTGCAGCCAGCAGGGCCAGTCAGTAGCTGTTTTATGCACTCGTGTGAAAAACCGCCCTATCAGCAAACCTTGCTTGCATTACCAGGAATATAGTAGGCCAGCAGCAGAGACAACTGGAACAAATGGCTGAAAATGGGCTTGAAAATGTGAAAGCAGAAGCCCAACTGGGAAACTCCAACTCCCATATTGTCATTATAACACAGCACTGAACAGCACATGTGTTCACTGCACACGGCACACAACGAAATTGCATTTATACCTCATCCGTGCTAGGGGGCAGCCCCCAATGGCGCCCCAAGGGAGCAGTGCGGCGGGACCATGCTCAGGGTACTTCAGTCATGGAGGAGGATGGAGGAGAGCACTGGTTGATTACTCCCCCCACCAACCTGGCGGGTCAGCAGTCGGACCGGCAACATTTGGGCTACAAGTCTGACGCACTGACTGCTTACCCACGACTGCCTATAATGCACTCACGTGAAAAACAGCCCTATCAGCAAACCTTGCTTGCATTACCAGGAATATACCAGACCAGCAAACAGTGAGCAGAGGCAACTGGAACAAATGGCTGAAAATGCATGGGCTTAATGCTCATGTGTCCAATATATGGAAATGCACAACATTTTAATATATGCTCTCTACATGTCTTCTGTTGTCCAGTCTTGCACTTTAAATGTCTGTATGTTTACTGTCCATATCTATACTGTCTATGTCCATATCTAAAGTATGTCATTGTCTGCATAGGAAAGTAAGAAATGTAATTTCACATTCTTTGTA
>NC_085873.1:34853124-34858124 GCF_034702125.1 Engraulis encrasicolus | reverse complement strand
GACATCAGGAATGGTACAGTAGCCCACACAAATAAAACTGAAGTAGGGATGCAAATGATTAAACGATTAATCGACTTTACGTCAACTTTAATCGACCAATGCATTAATCGATTAAAAAACATTCATCGCAATTAGAGATGCACCGGATCCTGATTTTTAGGATCCTGCCGGATACCGGATCCACTGCTTAAGATCCTGCCGGATCCGGAACCGGATACCGGATCCTACGAAAGGGTTGAAACACATAGCCTACTCACACACGTGGGCCCTTTTCATCACGTTGGCTCAAACTATTTTGACTGAAAAGCCTCGGCTACCGGATCCTGGATCCTGGAACCGGATCCGGATCCTGTGAAAAACCCTATTATCCTGCCGGATCCGGAACCGGATCTTGGATCCGGTGCATCTCTAATCGCAATTAATCGACAATTCAACCGACAAGAGACCCAGGTGAAATGGGCATATGAAGAGTGTGTGTGAAGAGGGGTGTGAATAGTGGGAATATTTAAATCACCTTTGGATTAAAGAATTGAAATAGAATTCATTCGGGGAGGAAACGCCGCTTATCAATTAATCGTAAGTCGATCGATAAGACTATCAACTAATGATTAATGAATTAATCGATAATTTGCATCCCTAAACTGAAGCCAGGCACCGAAAACAAGCAAACAGGGAGATAACATATCAACAAATAGTATGAAACTATGAAACTCTTTTCGAGACTTGGTCTGACCAAGAGCATAACGATTAACATCTCCCAAAAGACAAGGTTGACCAGCCTCCCTTGGTTTGCTAATGGTTGTTTGCTCCCAGACAAAGTGGGGGGAGTTCCCGATTTTCTCGGGAGCTCAGAAACGATATTTGTATTGCTCCTGGCCTGAACAGAAGCAACGCTGAAGGTGTTGCGTCACTAGGAGGGCACGGGCTGGCTAGAATGAAACAGACCCAGGGGAAAAACAGAGGAAAGCGAGAGCAGAAGAAGAAGAAAGAAAAAAGAAGAGCATGGGGGTGCTGTCACTCAGTGGGCTAAGGCGCCATAGCATTACACCAGGGACCCAGGTTCAATTTCAACCAGAGGCCATTTCCCAATCATTTTCCTGTCTATCTCTCTCCAGTCATTTCCTGCCTCTCTCACTGCCCTGTTTGGAATAATAAAAGCCATTTTAAAAAAGCCATTAAAAGGCTAAAAAAAAGGCAATAAACCCGTTAAAACATGGCGTTATATGAATGGCAATGACCAAGTTGTAGTCCATTACTAAAGGCCCTGTGTTACGTCATAGTAGAGTAGTACTATGGTACAGTAATTAACCTTTCAATGACTATTACAGTGACTCAGATGGTACGGCGTGCATTATGTGGCTGCAAAAGAAGAGAGAAAGAGAGGAAGGAGAGCATGCAGGGAAGCAGAGCAAAGCTGGTTTGTGAGGACTATCCCTGCCAAAAGAACGAAAGAAGGAAAGAAAGAAAGAAAGAAAGAAAGAAAGAAAGAAGGAAAGAAAGAAAGAAAGAAAGAAAGAAAGAGAGTATGGAGGATATGGCACGGCTTGCGAAGACCCGATCTTTTTCCTCTCTCTCTCTCTCTCTCTCTCTTTCTCTCTCTCTCTCTCTCTCTCTCTCTCTCTCTCTCTCTCTCTCCCTTTCTCTCTCTCTCTCTCTCTTTCTCTCTCTCTCTCTCGCGCTCTCTATCTCCAGTCATTTCCTGTCTCACTCACAACCCTGGTGGAGTAATAACAGGTATAAAACAACAAATAAATATCTACAAAAAAAGTCATTAAAAAGAAGACAGAAAGAAAGAAAGAAAGAAAGAAAGAAAGAAAGAAAGAAAGAAAGAAAGAAAGAAAGAAAGAAAGAAAGAAAGAAAGAAAGAAAGAGAGTATGGAGGATATTGCACTGCTTGTGAGGACTCTAACTAGGCCATTAGGAGAGGAAGCCAGACCAGAGGGGCCCTGAGGACACGGCAAGGGCACCTGGCCAAGACAAACGATGTGGGGGCAACACAGGAGCAACACACCACTCCTGATTGGTGGGGGTCAGTCCGCTAACAACCTGTGGGGTCACGGGGTCACAGGGTCAAGCACTCACAAGGCCAAACAAATTACAGATGCCACTGCTAAAATAAAATCGTTTACTACCAGGGGTGGACCTCAGCATATACCGGTTTAACGTAGACATAGACACACATGCGCACACACACACACACACACACTGTTTCGCAGTTTATTCTAATGGTGAAGGGGTTGAAGAATTCAACAATTATGGTATATAGAGTTTTTACTGTAAACCTATTTGATGGTCTAAATAAATAATAATGTAGACTAACTTATACTGCAGACAGACCGCATTCATTGCCAAGCTTTGTATTCTGGTAAATTGGCATTTTTGTTTTGGGCATTGCATGGCATTGCATTACAAAATGCATTTTATATAGTAGATTTATAAAGTGTGTTCCCATATATTATATATCCCAAATATTTGAGTGGCAAAAATTCACACACAGATGAAAAGACGTCTGAGCAGTCTTTTCCAATAATAAAATGCAAAAGTTAAAATCAATGGTGCTAGCTTAAGTCATTTTACACCGAAACTATACAAACACAACCAGGAACGGTTTTATGTATTTACAATTTAATGTATAATATTTATATAATATAATAATATAATTTATAATTTATATATTTTTTTCTCTTTGGACACATTCATATACATTCCCTTCATGGTGATAAAGCTAGGAGACAGTCTTCATACTGTATAAACAAATGTAAACAATATGCCTGTACAAACATACTATATACAGTTGAAGAACATACGAGCACATTCCACAATTGTGCATGCAGCCACTGTGTAGAGCAGTACACTGCACTGTATTACATTACATTACATTGCACTTAGCTGACGCTTTCAGTTATTCAAAGCGACTTACAGTTATTATTGTTCAGGGTATTGGTTGCAGTCCCTGGAGCAATGTGGGGTTAGGTGCCTTGCTTAAGGGCACTTCAGCCATGGATGGAGATGTAGGGAGAGCTCATGGGGGATTCGAACCTGCAACCCCTAGATTGAAAGACCAACTCTCTAACCACTAGGCCAGTGGTTCCCAACCTTTTTCTTAAGGGACCCATGTTTTTACTATTGTAAGCTTTGGTGACCCAACCACGCGAGCGCGAGTCACAAGATGCCCTCTGTTTCCTGCGAAAACTAATTTTAGTTATTTTATTCCTCAATTCGTCTTTGGTCAAATATAGAATAAATGTTTAATGTAGCACTTAGAATTTGTTGCGTCTATGCATTTATTAGTTAAATGCTTTGTCTTATTCAACATGGGCTATATATATTTAAAACGAAACCCCTTAAAATCAAGAGGGCTCCGCGACCCCCTGTGGATCTTTGGCGACCCATAAGGGGGGTCCCGACCCATAGGTTGGGAACCACTGCACTATGCCACGGCTGCCCCATTGTACTGCTCTTCTGTCATAAGATGCTCAAGTAAGCTACAAAATATCTACTGTATCTAGGGGGTTACTGTGCCTCTGTAACAAGACAAAAACTCTCTCATCTCCAGGGGTGTCGTTCAGGGGGTAAAGTGTGACCACCAGGGTCACCAGGGCCCCATCTATATAGGGGGCCCACGGCGCACAGTCTGGTTTATGAAGATATATGGTAAGGGGGGCCCATTGGAGCTGATTGTATATAGGGCCCAACATTTTTCTGCTACGCCCCTTCTCATCTCAATCCCTTAATCCATGATGTGAGCCTGTAAGAACTTGTAAAAAACAAATAGCGATGGCACACAGGAATTCTTGTGGAATTGAAAATAAGGACCGCAAAAAAATATTTAAAAAATGTATGCAGTCTAATGACAAATCATCTCGGAAATACAGCAACAGTGTAAGACTATCCCTGACAACATATGACGTCACTGGCCAAGCGACTCGACCCCACACGTACACACACACACACACACACACACACACACACACACACACACACACACACACACACACACACACACACACACACACACACACACACACACACACACACACACACACACACACACACACACACACACACACACACACACACACACACGTACACTTAGGAATCTGAAACAAATTGTTTATCGATCGAGTCTCTCCACGGAATAGATACCCGATGCCTTCTTTAGGGAGGTCTGATCGGATCCTTAGGGTACAGTCAGTGAGTCCAGTTCTGCCCCTGACCAAGGAACACACAGGATCTAGTTTCAGCCATATCTGATCTGTTGCTGGGGCTGGGTGATAAATGACCAAAAAAGGATGATAATGGTATCTTATTCCATTTTAATGATGTTTAAAAAAAAAAAACATGACAAAACCGGACAATAGTGTACCATCGAAAGACAAAATTAATTTATTGGACAACACAGTACTTTGTTTTTTATTATTATTGTTCTTTTTTATAGCCATTTTTTCCTTTATTGGGAGAGACAAATAATGAAGGATCAGGAAATGAACTTGGGTCAGGAAGCGAACCCGGGTCGCCGACTTTTGGGGCGCCGCCTTAGCCCACCAAGCCACGACGGTCTCGTATGGTGATTTTTAACCCTTTAAAGGTACACTGTGCAGGAAATGGTCAAAAAAGGTACTG
The DNA here is from genome assembly GCF_034702125.1 of Engraulis encrasicolus. Classification (NCBI taxonomy): domain Eukaryota; kingdom Metazoa; phylum Chordata; class Actinopteri; order Clupeiformes; family Engraulidae; genus Engraulis; species Engraulis encrasicolus. The sequence continues at coordinate 34,853,501 of NC_085873.1, read as the reverse complement.
CACCTATGCTGCTCATTGAAACTGGGCTGCCCATTGCCAAATTTGATCTTTTCATGAAAGTTTACTAAGTAATAAACTAATGTTTTCGAGTATGGCCCAAGCACAGTCATTCTTGCAGTTAAAAATGGCAATTTCTGGAAATTCAAAATGGTGGACCATGGAGAAGATGCCCCTTTTCATGTATGAAAAGTGCAATTTTTCCAGTCATAATGAATGCTTACAATTTGATGGTGGTGGTAAGTATTCATGAAAAAGGTAACATTAGTGAATGGGTAGCATGAATTCTGGAAATAAACAACTAAAACTCTCACAGTGTACCTTTAAGACACTATCTCTGTTATAAATTAGCTGTTACCAGAATGACCAAATCGTAATGT